>NW_027667573.1:600000-770000 GCF_963924665.1 Micromys minutus
TAATTGGATTTTCTGCCTTTTTGACTCAAAATAAATGAAATTTCTTCAATTTTTGCCCAAAATAAGGGAAATGTCTGCTTTTTGCCCCAAAATAAGGGGAATTTCAGCATTTTTACCTCAAAATAAGGGGAATTTCTGCATTTTTGCCCCAAAATATGGGAAATTTCTGCCTTTTTGCCAAAAATAAAAAAAATTTCTGCAATTTTGTACCAAAATAAAAGAAATTTCTGTCTTTTTTTCCCTGAAATAAGTGAAATTTCTGCAATTTTGCCCCAAAATAAGTGAAATTTCTGCAATTTTGCCCCAAAATAAGGGAAATTTTTGGAATTTTGCCCCAAAATAAGTGGAATTTCTGAGTTTTGCCCCAAAATAAGTAGAATTTCTGTCTTTTTGCCCCAACACATAGGGAATTTCTGCCTTTTTGCCCCACAATTAGGGGAATTTCTGCAATTTTGCTCAAAAATACAGGGAATTTCTGTCTTTTTGCCCGAAAATAAGAAGAATGCATACCTTTTTGCCACAAAAAAGGGAAATTTCTTCATTTTCGCTCCAAAATAAGGGGAATTTCTGCTTTTTTGCCTCTAAATAAGTGGAATTTCTGTCTTTTTCCCCCAAAACATAGAGAATTTGTGTCTTTTTTGCCCCAAAATAAGGAAAATTTCTGACTTATTACCCTGAAATAAATGAAATATCTGCAATTTTGCCCCAAAATAAGGGAAATTTCTGCTTTTTGCAACCAAATAAGGGGAATTTTAGACTTTTTACCTCAAAATAAGGGGATTTTCTGCATTTTTGCCCCAAAATATGAGAAATTTCTGCCTTTTTGCCCCAAATTAAGAAAATTTCTGCTTTTTTTTCTGAAATAAGTGAAATTTCTGCAATTTTGCGTCAAAATAAGTGAAATTTCTGAGTTTTGCTCTAAAATAAGGAGAATTTCTGTCTTTTTGCCCCAACATATAGCAAATTTCTGCCTTTTTCTCCCACAATTAGGGGAATTTCTGCAATTTTGCTCCAAAATACGGGGAATTTCTGCTTTTTAGCCTGAAAATAAGAAGAATGCATACCTTTTGCCACAAAAAAAGGAAATTTCTTCATTTTTGCTCCAAAATAAGGGGAATTTCTGCTATTTTGCTTCTAAATAAGTGGAATTTCTGAATTTTTCCCCCAAAACAAAAGGAATTTCTGTCTTTTTTGCCCCAAATAAGGAAAATTTCTGACTTATTACCCTGAAATAAGTGAAATTTCTGCAATTTTGTCCCAGAATAAGGGAAATTTCTGCTTTTTGCCCCCAAATAAGGGGAATTTCTGCCTTTTAACCTCAAAATAAGGGGAATTTTTGCAATTTTACCACAAAATATTTGGAATCTCTGCCTTTTTGCCCCAAAATGAGGAAAATTTCTGCCTTTTTACCATGAAATAAGTGAAATTTCTGCAATTTTGCCCCAAAATAAGTGAAATTTCGGCAATTTTGCCACAAAATAAGGGAAATTTCTGGAATTTTGCCCCAAAATAAGTGGAATTTCTGAGTTTTGCCCCAAAATAAGGAGAATTTCTGTCTTTTTGCCCTAACATATAGGGAATTTCTGCATTTTGCCCCACAATTAGGGGAATTTCTGCAATTTTGCTCCAAAATACGGGTAATTTCAGCTTTTTAGGCCAAAAATAAGTGGAATGTATACATTTTGCCACAAAAAAGGGAAATTTCATTTTTACTCCAAAATAAAAGGAATTTCTGCTTTTTTGCCTCTAAAAAAGTGGAATTTCTGTCTTTTTCCTCCAAAACAAAGGGAATTTCTGTGTTTTTTGCCCCAAAATAAGGAAAATTTCTGACTTATTACCCTGGAATAAGTGAAATTTATGCAATTTTGCCTCAAAATAAGTGAAATTTCTGCAATTTTGGCCCAAAATAAGGGAAATTTTTGGAATTTTGCCCCAAGGTAAGTGGAATTTCTGAGTTTTGCCCCAAAATAAGGAGATTTTCTGTTTTTTTGCTCTAACTTACAGGGAATTTCTGCCTTTTTGCCCCACAATTAGCGGAATTTTTGCAATTTTGCTCCAAAATACGGGTAATTTCTGCTTTTTAGCCTGAAAATAAGGGGAATGTATACCATTTGCCACAAAAAAGAAATTTCTTCATTTTTACTCCAAAATAAAAGGAATTTCTGCTTTTTTGCCCCAAAATAAGAAAAATTTCTGACTGACTACTCTGAAATAAGTGAAATTTCTGCAATTTTGCCCCAAAATAAGAAAAATTTCTGCATTTTTGCCTCCAAATAAGGGGAATTTCAGCCTTTTTACCTCAAAATAAGAGGAATTTCTGCATTTTTGCCCCAAAATATGGGAGATTTCTGCCTTTTTGCCCCAAAATAAGAAAAATTTCTGCAATTTTGTACCAAAATAAAAGAAATTTCCGCCTTTTTGCACCAAAATAAGAAAATTTCTGCTTTTTTTTCTGAAATAAGTGAAATTTCTGCAATTTTGCCCCAAAATAACAGAAATTTCTGCAATTTTGCTCCCAAATAAAGGAAATTTATGGAATTTTGCCTTAAAATAAGTGGAATTTCTGAGTTTTGCCCCAAAATAAGGAGAATTTCTGTCTTTTTGCCCTAACATATAGGGAATTTCTGCCTTTTCGCCCCGCAATTAGGGGAATTTCTGCAATTTTGCTCCAAAATACGGGGAATTTCTGCCTTTTTGCCCGAAAATAAGAAGAATGCAAAACTTTTTGCCATAAAAAATGGAAAGTTCTTCATTTTTGCTCCAAAATAAGGGGAATTTCAGATTTTGCCTCTAAATAAGTGGAATTTCTGTCTTTTTCCCCCAAAACAAAGGGAATTTCTGTTTTTTTGCTCCAAAATAAGGAAAATTTCTGACTTATTACCCTGAAATAAGTGAAATTTCTGCAATTTTGCCCCAAAATAAGTGAAATTTCTGCAATTTTGCCCCAAAATAAGGGAAATTTCTGGAATTTTGCCCCAAAATAAGTGGAATTTCTGAGTTTTGCCCCAAAATTAGGAGAATTTCTGTCTTTTTGCCCCAACATATAGGCAATTTCTGCCTTTTTGCCCCACAATTAGGGGAATTTCTGCAATTTTGCTCCAAAATATGGGGAATTTCTGCTTTTTAGCCTGAAAATAAGGGGAATGTATAATTTTGCCACAAAAAAAAAAGAAATTTCTTCATTTTTACTCCAAAATAAAATGAATTTTTGCTTTTTTGCCGCTAAAAAAGTGGAATTTCTGCCTTTTTCCCTCAAAACAAAAAGAATTTCTGTCTTTTTTGCCCCAAAATAAAGAAAATTTCTGACTTATTACACTGAAATAAGTGAAATTTCTGCAATTTTGCCTCAAAATAAGGGAAATTTCTGCCTTTTTGTTCCCAAATAATGGGAATTTCAGCCTTTTTACCTCAAAATAAGAGAAATTTCTTCATTTTTGCCCCAAAATATGGGAGATTTCTGCCTTTTTGCCCCAAAATAAGAAAAATTTCTGCAATTTTGTACCAAAATAAAAGAAATTTCTGCCTTTTTGCACCAAAATAAGAAAATTTCTGCTTTTTTTTCTGAAATAAGTGAAATTTCTGCAATTTTGCCCCAAAATAAGTGAAATTTCTGCAATTTTGCCCCAAAATAAGGGAAATTTCTGGAATTTTGCCCCAATATCAGTGGAATTTCTGAGTTTTGACCCAAAATAAGGAGAATTTGTTTCTTTTTGCCCCAACATATAGGGAATTTCTGCCTTTTTGCCCCACAATTAGGGGAATTTCTGCAATTTTGCTCCAAAATACTGGGAATTTCTGCCTTTTTGCCCGAAAATAAGAAGAATGCATACCTTTTTGCCATAAAAAAAGGAAATTTCTTCATTTTTGCTCCAAAATAAGAGGAATTTCTGCTTTTTTGCCTCTAAATAAGTCGAATTTCTATCTTTTTCACTCCAAAACAAAGGAAATTTCTGTCTTTTTGGCCCCAAAATAAGGAAAATTTCTGCCTTTTTTCCCTGAAATAAGTGAAATTTCTGCAATTTTGCACCAAAATAAGTGAAATTTCTGCAATTTTGTTCCAAAATAAGTGAAATTTCTGGAATTTTGCCCCAAAATAAGTGGAATTTCTTAGTTTAGCCCCAAAATAAAAAGAATTTCTGTCTTTTTGCCCTAAAATATCGGAAATTTCTGCCTTTTTGCCCCACAATTAGGGGAATTTCTGCAATTTTGCTCCAAAATACGGGGAATTTCTGCTTTTTAGCCTGAAAATAAGGGGAATGTATATCTTTTGCCACAAAAAAAAGAAATTTCTTCATTTTTACTCCAAAATAAAATGAATTTCTGCTTTTTTGCCGCTAAAAAAGTGGAATTTCTGTCTTTTTCCCCCAAAACAAAGGGAATTTCTGTCTTTTTTGCCCCAAAATAAAGAAAATTTCTGACTTATTACACTGAAATAAGTGAAATTTCTGCAATTTTGCCTCAAAATAAGGAAAATTTCTGCCTTTTTCCCCCAAATATGGGAAATTTCTACCTTTTTACCTCAAAATAAGAGGAATTTCTGCATTTTTTCCCCAAAATATGGGAGATTTGTGCCTTTTTGCCCCAAAAAAAGAAAAATTTCTGCAATTTTGTACCAAAATAGAAATTTCTGCCTTTTTGCACCAAAATAGGAAAATTTCTGAATTTTTTTCTGAAATAAGTGAAATTTCTGCACTTTTGCCCCAAAATAAGTGAAATTTCTGCAATTTTGCCCCAAAATAAGGGAAATTTCTGTTTTTTACCCCCAAATAAGGGGAATTTCTGCCTTTTTACCTTAAAATAAGGGGAATTTCTGCATTTTTGCCACAAAATATTTGGAATTTCTGCAATTTTGCCCCAAAATAAGTGAAATTACTGCAATTTTGCCCCAAAATAAGTGAAATTTCTGCGTTTTTGCCCCAAAATAAGAAAAATTTCTGCAATTTTGTACCAAAATAAAAGATAATTCTGCCTTTTTGCACCAAAATAGGAAAATTTCTGAATTTTTTTCTGAAATAAGTTAAATTTCTGCAATTTTGCACCAAAATAAGTGAAATTTCTGCAATTTTGCCCCAAAATAAGGGAAATTTCTGGAATTTTGACTAAAAAAGTGTGGAATTTCTGAGTTTTTGCCCCAAAATAAGTGAAATTTCTTTTTTTTGCCCCCAAATAAGGGGAATGTCTGCCTTTTTACCTCAAAATAAGGGAATTTCTTCATTTTTGCCACAAAATATTTGGAATTTCTGCATTTTTGCATCAAAATAAGGATAATTTCTGCCTTTTTACCATGAAATAAGTGAAATTTCTGCAATTTTGCCACAAAATAAGTGAAATTTCTGCAATTTTGCACCAAAATAAGAGAAATTTCTGGAATTTTGCCCCAAATAAATGTAATTTCTGAGTATTGCCCCAAAAATAAAGAGAATTTCTGTCTTTTTGCCCCAACATATAGGGAATTTCTGGCATTTTGCCTTACAATTATGGGAATTTCTTCAATTTTGCTCTAAAATACGGCTAATTTCTGCTTTTTAGCCCAAAAATAAGTGGAATGTATACCTTTTGCCACAAAAAAGGGAAATTTCTTCATTTTTACTCCAAAATAAAAGGAATTTCTGCTTTTTTGCCTCTAAAAAAGTGAAATATCTGTATTTTTCTCCCAAAACAAAGGGAATTTCTGTCTTTTTTGCCCCAAGATAGAGAAAACTTCTGACTTATTACCCTGAAATAAGTGAAATTTCTGCAATTTTGCCTCAAAATAAGGGAAATTTCTGCCTTTTTGCCCCCAAATAAGGGAAATTTCAGCATTTTTACCTCAAAATAAGAGGAATTTCTGCATTTTTCCCCTAAATATGGGAGATTTCTGACTTTTTGCCCCAAAATAAGAAAAATTTCTGCAATTTTGTACCAAAATAAAAGAAATTTCTGCCTTTTTGCACCAAAATAGAAAAATTTCTGAATTTTTTTCTGAAATAAGTTAAATTTCTGCAATTTTGCCCCAAAATAAGTGAAATTTCTGCAATTTTGCCCTAAAATAAGGGAAATTTCTGGAATTTTGCACCAAAATAAGTGGAATTTCTGAGTTTCGCCCCAAAATAAGGAGAATTTCTGTCTTTTTGCCCCAACATATAGGGAATTTCTGCCTTTTTGCCCCACAATTAGGGGAATTTCTGCAATTTTGCTCCAAAATACGGGGAATTTCTGCCTTTTTGCCCGAAAATAAGAAGAATGCATACCCTTTTGCCATAAAAAATAGAAATTTCTTCAGTTTTGCTCCAAAATAAGGGGAATTTCTGCTTTTTTGCCTCTAAATAAGTGGTATTTCTGTCTTTATCCCCCAAAACAAAGGAAATTTCTGTCTTTTTTGCCCCAAAATAAGGAAAATTTCTGACTCATTACCCTGAAATAAGTGAAATTTCTGCAATTTTGCCCCAAAATAAGTGAAATTTCTGCAATTTTGCCCCAAAATACGGGAAATTTCTGGAATTTTGCCCCAATATCAGTGGAATTTCTGAATTTTGACAGAAAATAAGGAGAATTTGTTTCTTTTTGCCCCAACATATAGGGAATTTCTGCCTTTTTGCCCCACAATTAGGGGAATTTCTGCAATTTTGCTCCAAAATAAGAGGAATTTCTGCTTTTTTGCCTCTAAATAAGTGGAATTTCTGTCTTTTCCCCCCTAAAACAAAGGGAATTTCTGTCTTTTTGGCCCCAAAATAAGGAAAATTTCTGACTTATTGCCCTGAAATAAGTGAAATTTCTGCAATTTTGCCCCAAAATAAGTGAAATTTCTGCAATTTTGCCCCAAAATACGGGAAATTTCTGGAATTTTGCCCCAATATCAGTGGAATTTCTGAGTTTTGACCCAAAATAAGGAGAATTTCTGTCTTTTTGCCCTAACATATAGGGAATTTCTGCCTCTCTGCCCCACAATTAGGGGAATTTCTGCAATATTGCTCCAAAATACGGGTAATTTCTGCTTTTTAGCCCAAAAATAAGTGGAATGCATACCTTTTGCCACAAAAAAGAGAAATTTCTTAATTTTTACTCCAAAATAAAAGGAATTTCTGCTTTTTTGCCTCTAAAAAAGTGGAATTTCTGTCTTTTTCTCCCAAAACAAAGGGAATTTCTGTCTTTTTTGCCCCAAAATAAAGAAAATTTCTGACTTATTACCCTGAAATAAGTGAAATTTCTGTAATTTTGCCTCAAAATAAGGGAAATTTCTGCTTTTGCCCCCAAATAAGGGAAATTTCAGCCTTATTACCTCAAAATTAGAGGAATTTCTGCATTTTTGCCTCAAAATATGGGGGATTTCTGCCTTTTTGCCCCAAAATAAGAAAAATTTCTGCAATTTTGTACCAAAATAAAAGAAATTTCTGCCTTTTTGCACCAAAATAGAAAAATTTCTGAATTTCTTTCTGAAATAAGTTAAATTTCTGCAATTTTGCCCCAAAATAAGTGAAATTTCTGAAATTTTGCCCTAAAATAAGGGAAATTTCTGGAATTTTGCACCAAAATAAGTGGAATTTCTGAGTTTTGCCCCAAAATAAGGAGAATTTCTGTCTTTTTGCCCCAACATATAGGGAATTTCCCCCTTCTTGCCCCACAATTAGGGGAATTTCTGCAATTTTGCTTCAAAATACGGGGAATTTCTGCCTTTTGGCCCGAAAATAAGAAGAATGCATACCTTTTTGCCATAAAAAATAGAAATTTCTTCAGTTTTGCTACAAAATAAGGGGAATTTCTGCTTTTTTGCCTCTAAATAAGTGGAATTTCTGTCTTTTTCCCCCAAAACAAAGGGAATTTCTGTCTTTTTTGCCCTAAAATAAGGAAAATTTCTGACTTATTACCCTGAAATAAGTGAAATTTCTGCAATTTTGCCCCAAAATAAGGGAAATTTCTGCCTTTTTGCCCCCAAATAAGGGGAATTTCAGCCTTTTTACCTCAAAATAAGAGAAATTTCTGCATTTTTGCCCCAAAATATGGGAGATTTCTGCCTTTTTGCCCCAAAATAATAAAAATTTCTGCAATTTTGTACCAAAATAAAAGAAATTTCCGCCTTTTTGCACCAAAATAAGAAAATTTCTGCTTTTTTTTCTGAAATAAGTGAAATTTCTGCAATTTTGCCCAAAAATAAGTGAAATTTCTGCAATTTTGCCCCAAAATAAGGGAAATTTCTGGAATTTTGCCCCAATATCAGTAGAATTTCTGAGTTTTGACCCAAAATAAGGAGAATTTGTTTCTTTTTGCCCCAACATATAGGGAATTTCTCCCTTCTTGCCCCACAATTAGGGGAATTTCTGCAATTTTGCTCCAAAATAAGAGGAATTTCTGCTTTTTTGCCTCTAAATAAGTGGAATTTCTGTCTTTTCCCTCCCAAAACAAAGGGAATTTCTGTCTTTTTGGCCCCAAAATAAGGAAAATTTCTGACTTATTACCCTGAAATAAGTGAAATTTCTGCAATTTTGCCCCAAAATAAGTGAAATTTCTGCAATTTTGCCCCAAAATAAGGGAAATTTCTGGAATTTTGCCCCAAAATAAGGAGAATTTCTGAGTTTTGCCCCAAAATAAGGAGAATTTCTGTCTTTTTGCCCTAACATATAGGGAATTTCTGCCTCTTTGCCCCACAATTAGGGGAATTTCTGCAATATTGCTCCAAAATACGGGTAATTTCTGCTTTTTAGCCCAAAAATAAGTGGAATGCATACCTTTTGCCACAAAAAAGGGAAATTTCTTCATTTTTACTCCAAAATAAAAGGAATTTCTGCTTTTTTGCCTCTAAATAAGTGGAATTTCTGTCTTTTTCTCCCAAAACAAAGGGAATTTCTGTCTTTTTTGCCCCAAAATAAAGAAAATTTCTGACTTATTACCCTGAAATAAGTGAAATTTCTGCAATTTTGCCCCAAAATAAGGGAAATTTCTGCCTTTTTGCCCCCAAATAAGGGAAATTTCAGCTTTTTTACCTCAAAATAAGGGGAATTTCGGCATTTTTGCCACAAAATATTAGGAAATTTTTCCTTTTTGCCCCAAAATAAGAAAAATTTCTGCCTTTTTTCCCTGAAATAAGTGAAATTTCTGCAATTTTACCCCAAAATAAGTGAAATTTCTGCAATTTTGCTTTAAAATAAGAAAAATTTCTAGAATTTTGCCCCAAAATAAGTGGAATTTCTGAGTTTTGCCCCAAAATAAGGAGAATTTCTGTCTTTTTGCCCCAACATATAGGGAATTTCTGCCTTTTTGCTCTAAAATTAGGGGAATTTTTGCAATTGTGCTCCAAAATACGGGGAATTTCTGCCTTTTCGCCCGAAAATAAGAAGAATGCATACCTTTTTGCCATAAAAAAGGGAAATTTCTACATTTTTACTCCAAAATAAAAGTTATTTCTGCTTTTTTGCCTCTAAAAAAGTGGAATTTCTGTCTTTTCCCCCCAAAACAAAGGGAATTTCTGTTTTTTTTGCCCCAAAATAACGAAAATTTCTGACTTATTACTCTGAAATAAGTGAAATTTCTGCAATTTTGCCCCCAAATAAGAGAAATTCTTCTTTTTTGCCCCCAAATAAGGGGAATTTCAGCCTTTTTACCTCAAAATAAGAAAAATTTCTGCATTTTTGCCCCAAAATATGAGAAATTTATGCCTTTTTGCCCCAAAATAAGAAAAATTTCTGCAATTTTGTAACAAAATAAAAGAAATTTATGCCTTTTTGCACCAAAATAAGAAAATTCTGCTTTTTTTCTGAAATAAGTGAAATTTATGTAATTTTGCCTGAAAATAAGTGAAATTTCTGCAATTTTGCCCCAAAATAAGGGAAATTTCTGGAATTTTGCCCCAAAATAAGTGGAATTTCTGAGTTTTGCCCCAAAATAAGGAGAATTTCTGTCTTTTTGCCCCAACATATAGGGAATTTCTGCCTTTTTGCCCCACAATTAGGGGAATATCTGCAAGTTTGCTCCAAAATACGGGGAATTTCTGCCTTTTTGCCCGAAAATAAAGGGAATGTATACCTTTTGCCACAAAAAAAAAGAAATTTCTTCATTTTTACTCCAAAATAAAAGGAATTTCTGCTTCTATGCCTCTAAAAAAGTGGAATTACTGTCTTTTTCCCCCAGAACATAGGGAATTTCTGTCTTTTTTGCCCCAAAATAAGGAAACTTTCTGACTTATTACCCTGAAAAAAGTGAAATTTCTGCAATTTTGCCCCAAAATAAGTGAAATTTCTGCAATTTTGCCCCAAAATAAGGGAAATTTCTGCAATTTTGCCCCAAAATAAGTGGAATATCTGAGTTTTTCCCCAAAATAAGGAGAATTTCTGTATTTTGCCCCAACATATAGGGAATTTCTGCCTTTTTGCCCCACAATTAGAGGAATTTCTGCAATTTTGCTCTAAAATAGGGGGAATTTCTGCCTTTTTGCCCGAAAATAAGAAGAATGCATACCTTTTTGCCATAAAAGAGGGAAATTTCTTCAGTTTTGCTCCAAAATAAGGGGAATTTCTGCTTTTTTGCCTCTAAATAAGTGGAATTTCTGTCTTTATCCCCAAAAACAAAGGGAATTTGTGTCTTTTTTGCCCCAAAATAAGGAAAATTTCTGACTTATTACCCTGAAATAAGTGAAATTTCTGCAATTTTGCTCGAAAATAAGGGAAATTTCTGCCTTTTTCCCCCCAAATAAGGGGAATTTAAGCCTTGTTACCTCAAAATAAGAGGAATTGCTGAATTTTTGCCCCAAAATATGGGAGATTTCTGCCTTTTTCTTCCAAAATAAGAATAATTTATGCAATTTTGTACCAAAATAAAAGAAATTTCTGCCTTTTTGCACCAAAATAAGAAAATTTCTGCTTTTTTTCTGAAATAAGTGAAATTTCTGCAATTTTGCTCCAAAATAAGTGAAATTTCTGCAATTTTGCCCCAAAATAAGGGAAATTTCTGGAATTTTGCCCTAAAATAAGTGGAATTTCTGAGTTTTGCCCCAAAATAAGGAGAATTTCTGTCTTTTTGCCACAACATATAGGGAATATCTGCCTTTTCTCCCCACAATTAGGGGAATTTCTGCAATTTTGCTCCAAAATAGGGGAATTTCTGCCTTTTTGCCCGAAAATAAGAAGAATGCATACCTTTTTGCCATAAAAAAAGAAAATTTCTTCAGTTTTGCCCCAAAATAAGGGAAATTTCTGCAATTTTGCCCCAATGTAAAGGAAATTTCTGCAATTTTGCCCCAAAATAAGGGGAATTTCTGACTGTTTGCTCCCGAAAAAGGAGATTTTCTGCCTTTTTGCCCCCAAATAAGGGGAATTTCAGACTTTTTTCCTCAAAATAAGAGAAATTTCTGCAATTTTGCCCCAAATAAGAAAAATTTCTGCAATTTTGCCCCAAAACAAGGAAAATTCCTGCAATTTTGCCCCAAAATAAGTGGAATTTTTGAGTTTTGCCCCAAAATAAGGAGAATTTCTGTCTTTTTGCCCCAACATATAGGGAATTTCTGCCTTTTTGCCCCACAATTAGGGGAATTTCTCTCTTTTTTGCCCCAAAATAAGGAAAATTTCTGACTTATTACCCTGAAATAAGTGAAATGTCTGCAATTTTGCCCAAAAATAAGAAAAATTTCTGCCTTTTTGCACTCAAAAAAGGGGAATTTCAGCCTTTTTACCTCAAAATAAGGGGAATTTCTGCATTTTTGCCACAAAATATTAGGAATTTCTGCCTTTTTGCCCCAAAATAACGGGAATTTCAGCCTTTTTACCTCAAAATAAGGGGAATTTCTGCCTTTTTCCCCAAAATATGGGTAATTTTTGCCTTTTTGTTCCAAAATAAGGAAAATTTCTACAATTTTGTATCAAAATAAAAGAAATTTCTGCTTTTTGCCCCAAAATAAAAGGAATTTCTGACTTTTTGCCCTAAAATAAATGAAATTCCTGCAATTATGCCCGAAAATAAGGGAAATTTGTGTATTTTTGCCTCCAAATGAGGGGAATTTCTGCCTTTTTGCCCCAAAATATGGGGAATTTCAGGATTTTACCTCATAATAAAGGAAATTTTAGGCTTTTTGCACCAAAATATGGGAAATTTCTGCCTTTTTGCCACAAAATAAGAAAAATTTCTGCAAGTCTGTAACAATATAAAAGAAATTTCTAAAATTTTGACCCGAAATAAGGGAAATTTCTGATTTTTGCCCCAAAATAATGAGAATTTCTCTATTTTTGCCCCAAAATAAAGGGAATTTCTGCCTTTATGCCCCAAAATTAGGGGAGTTTCTGCAATTTTGCTCCAAAATAAGAGGAATTTCTGCTTTTTTACCCGAAATTAAGTGGATTTTCTGCCTTTTTGCCCCTAAAGAAAAAAAATTTCTGCAATTTTATTCCAAAATAAGGGGAATTTCTGCCTTTCTGCCTTAAAATAAGGGGAATTTCTGTCTTTTTGCCCTGAAATATGTGAAATTTCTGCAATTTTACCCCAAAATAAGGTGAATTTCTGCCTTTTTGCCCCAAAATAATGGGAATTTCTGCCTTTTTGCCCCAAAATAAGAAAAATTTTGCTTTTTTTCTCTGAAATAAGTGAAATTTCTGCAATTTTGCCCTAAAATAAGGGAAATTTCTGCAATTTTTCCCCATAATAAGGGAAATTTCTGCAATTTTGCCCCAAAATAAGAGGAATTTCTGTTTATTGCCCCCAAATAAGGAAAATTTCTGCAATTTTGCCCTAAAATAAGAAGAATTTCTGCCTTTTTGCCCTAAAATAAGGAGAATTTCTGCCTTTTTGCCCAAAAATAAAGAAAATTACTGTATTTTTTTACCCTAAAATTAGGTGAATTTCTGCAATTTATTCTCCAAAATACGGGAATTTTCTGCCTTTTTTGTCGAAAATAAGGGGAATTTCTACATTTTGCCGCGAAATAAGTCAAATTTCTGCAATTTTGCCCCAAAATAAGAGAAATTTCTGCAATTTTTCCCTAAAATAAGGGGATTATCTGCTTTTTTTGCCGAAAATAAGGGGAATTTCTGACATTTTGCCGCAAAAAAGTGAAATTTCTGCAGTTTTACCCCAAAATAAGGGGAATTTCTGCCTTTTTGCCCAAAAATTAGGGGAATTTCTGCAATGTTGCTCCAAAATACGGGGAATTTGTGCCATTTTGCCCAAAAAGAAAGGGAATGTATACCTTTTTGCCATAAAAAAGCAAATTTCTTCATTTTTGCCCCAAAATAAGGGGATTTTCCACCTTTTTGACTCAAAATAAGTGCAATTTCTGCCTTTTCCCCAAAATAAACGAAATTTCTGTCTTTTTGCCCCAAAATAAGGGGAATTTCAGCCTTTTTACCTCAAAATAAGGGGAATTTCTGCCTTTTTGCCCCAAAATATGAGGAATTTCTGACTTTTTGCCCCAAAATAAGAAAAATTTCTGCAATTTTGTACCAAAATAAAAAAAATTTCTGCCTTTTTGCCCCCCAAAAAAAATTTTCGCCTTTTTTCCCTGAAATAAGTGAAATTTCTGCAATTTTGCCCCAAAATATGGAAATTTCTGCAATTTTGCCCCAATGTAAAGGAAATTTCTGCAATTTTGCCCCAAAATAAGGAAAATTTCTGACTGTTTGCTCCCAAAAAAGGAGATTTTCTGTCTTTTTGCCCCAAAATAAGGAGAATTTTTTGCCTTTTGCCCGAAAATTATGAGAATTTCTGCAATTTTGCTTCAAAATACGGGGAATTTCTGCTTTCTAGCCCCAAAATAAAGGGAATTTCTGAATTTTACCTCAAATTGAGAATAATTTCTGCCTTTTGCATCAAAATAAGGGGAATTTTCTGCCTTTTTGTTTCAAAATAAGAAAAATTTCTTCAATTTTGTACCATAATAAAAGAAATTTCTGCTCTTTGCCCCAAAATAAACGGAATTTCTGAATTTTTGCCCTGAAATAAATGAAATTTCTGCAATTTTGCCCGAAAATAAGGGAAATTTGTGCCTTTTTGCCCCAAAATAAGAAGAATTTTTGCCTTTTGCCCCAAAATATGGGGAATTTCAGCATTTTACCTCAAAATAAGAATTTCAGCCTTTTTGCCCCAAAATAAGAAAAATTTCTGCAATTTTGCCCCAAAATAAGGGGAATTTCTTCATTTGCCCCAAAATAAAGGATATTTCAGTCTTTTTACCTGAAAATAAGTGAAATTTCTGCAATTTGGTTCCAAATAAGGAAAATTTCTGCAATTTTGCCCCAAAATAAGGTAAATTCCTGCAATTTTGCCCCAAAACAAGTGGAATTTTTGAGTTTTGCCCCAAAATAAGGAGAATTTCTGTCTTTTTGCCCCAACATATAGGGAATTTCTGCCTTTTTGCCCCACAATTAGAGGAATTTCTGTCTTTTTTGCCCCAAAATAAGGAAAATTTCTGACTTATTACCCTGAAATAAGTGAAATGTCTGCAATTTTGCCCCAAAATAAGAAAAATTTCTGCCTTTTTGCCCCAAAATAAAAAAAATTTCTGCCATTTTTACCTGAAATAAGGGAAATTTCTGCAATTTTGCCCCAAAATAAGTGAAATTTCTGCAATTTTGCCCCAAAATAAGGGTAATTTCTGGAATTTTGCCCCAAAATAAGTGGAAATTCTGAGTTTTGCCCCAAAATAAGGAGAATTTCTGTCTTTTTGCCCTAACATATAGGGAATTTCTGCCTCTTTGCCCCACAATTAGGGGATTTTCTGCAATTTTGCTCCAAAATACGGGTAATTTCTGCTTTTTAGCCCAAAAATAAGTGGAATGTATACCTTTTGCCACAAAAAAAGAAATTTCTTCATTTTTACTCCAAAATAAAAGGAATTTCTGCTTTTTTGCCTCTAAAAAAGTGGAATTTCTGTCTTTTTCCCCCAAAACAAAGGGAATTTCTGTCTTTTTTGCCCCAAAATAACGAAAATTTCTGACTTATTACCCTGAAATAAGTGAAATTTCTGCAATTTTCCTCAAAATAAGGGAAATTTCTGCCTTTTTGCCCCCAAATAAAGGAAATTTCAGCCTTTTTACCTCAAAATAAGAGGAATATCTTCATTTTTGCCCCAAAATATGGGAGATTTCTGCCTTTTTGCCATAAATAAGAAAAATTTCTGCAATTTTGTACCAAAATAAATAATAATTCTGCCTTTTTGCACCAAAATAGGAAAATTTCTGAATTTTTTTCTGAAATAAGTTAAATTTCTGCAATTTTGCACCAAAATAAGTGAAATTTCTGCAATTTTGCTCTAAAATAAGGGAAATTTCTGGAATTTTGACCAAAAAAGTGTGGAATTTCGGAGTTTTTGCCCCAAAATAAGTGAAATTTCTTTTTTTTTGCCCCCAAATAAGGGGAATTTCTGCCTTTTTACCTCAAAATAAAGGGAATTTCTTCATTTTTGCCACAAAATATTTGGAATTTCTGCATTTTTGCATCAAAATAAGGAAAATTTCCGCCTTTTTACCATGAAATAAGTGAAATTTCTGCAATTTTGCCCCAAAATAAGTGAAATTTCTGCAATTTTGCTCCAAAATAAGAGAAATTTCTGGAATTTTGCCCCAAAATAAATGGAATTTCTGAGTTTTGCCCCAAAAATAAAGAGAATTTCTGTCTTTTTGCCCTAACATATAGGGAATTTCTGCCATTTTGCCTTACAATTAGGGGAATTTCTGCAATTTTGCTCTAAAATACGGGTAATTTCTGCTTTTTAGCCCAAAAATAAGTGGAATGCATACCTTTTGCCACAAAAAAGGGAAATTTCTTCATTTTTACTCCAAAATAAAAGTAATTTCTGCTTTTTTGCCTCTAAAAAAGTGAAATATCTGTATTTTTCTCCCAAAACAAAGGGAATTTCTGTCTCTTTTGCCCCAAAATAGAGAAAATTTTTGACTTATTACCCTGAAATAAGTGAAATTTCTGCAATTTTGCCTCAAAATAAGGGAAATTTCTGCCTTTTTACCCCCAAATAAGGGAAATTTCAGCATTTTTACCTCAAAATAAGAGGAATTTCTGAATTTTTCCCCTAAATATGGGAGATTTCTGACTTTTTGCCCCAAAATAAGAAAAATTTCTGCAATTTTGTACCAAAATAAAAGAAATTTCTGCCTTTTTGCACCAAAATAGAAAAATTTCTGAATTTTTTTCTGAAATAAGTTAAATTTCTGCAATTTTGCCCCAAAATAAGTGAAATTTCTGCAATTTTGCCCTAAAATAAGGGTAATTTCTGGAATTTTGCACAAAATAAGTGGAATTTCTGAGTTTTGCCCCAAAATAAGGAGAATTTCTGTTATTTTGCCCCAACATATAGGGAATTTCTGCCTTTTTGCCCCACAATTAGGGGAATTTCTGCAATTTTGCTCCAAAATACGGGGAATTTCTGCCTTTTTGCCCGAAAATAAGAAGAATGCATACCCTTTTGCCATAAAAAATAGAAATTTCTTCAGTTTTGCTCCAAAATAAGAGGAATTTCTGCTTTTTTGCCTCTAAATAAGTGGAATTTCTGTCTTTTCCCCCCCAAAACAAAGGGAATTTCTGTCTTTTTGGCCCCAAAATAAGGAAAATTTCTGACTTATTATCCTGAAATAAGTGAAATTTCTGCAATTTTGCCCCAAAATAAGTGAAATTTGCAATTTTGCCCCAAAATAAGGGAAATTTCTGGAATTTTGCCCCAAAATAAGTAGAATTTCTGAGTTTTGCCTCAAAATAAGGAGAATTTCTGTCTTTTTGCCCTAACATATAGGGAATTTCTGCCTCTTTGCACCACAATTAGGGGAATTTCTGCAATATTGCTCCAAAATACGGGTAATTTCTGTTTTTAGCCCAAAAATAAGTGGAATGCATACCTTTTGCCACAAAAAAGGGAAATTTCTTCATTTTTACTCCAAAATAAAAGGAATTTCTGCTTTTTTGCCTCTAAAAAAGTGGAATTTCTGTCATTTTCTCCCAAAACAAAGGGAATTTCTGTCTTTTTTGCCCCAAAATAAAGAAAATTTCTGACTTATTACCCTGAAATAAGTGAAATTTCTGCAATTTTGCCTCAAAATAAGGGAAATTTCTGCCTTTTTGCCCCCAAATAAGGGAAATTTCAGCCTTATTACCTCAAAATAAGAGAAATTTCTGCTTTTTTGCCCCAAAATATGGGAGATTTCTGCCTTTTTGCCCCAAAATAAGAAAAATTTCTGCAATTTTGTACCAAAATAAAAGAAATTTCCGCCTTTTTGCACCAAAATAAGAAAATTTCTGCTTTTTTTTCTGAAATAAGTGAAATTTCTGCAATTTTGCCCAAAAATAAGTGAAATTTCTGCAATTTTGCCCCAAAATAAGGGAAATTTCTGGAATTTTGCCCCAATATCAGTAGAATTTCTGAGTTTTGACCCAAAATAAGGAGAATTTGTTTCTTTTTGCCCCAACATATAGGGAATTTCTCCCTTCTTGCCCCACAATTAGGGGAATTTCTGTAATTTTGCTCCAAAATAAGAGGAATTTCTGCTTTTTTGCCTCTAAATAAGTGGAATTTCTGTCTTTTCCCCCCCAAAACAAAGGGAATTTCTGTCTTTTTGGCCCCAAAATACGGAAAATTTCTGACTTATTACCCTGAAATAAGTGAAATTTCTGCAATTTTGCCCCACAATAAGTGAAATTTCTGCAATTTTGCCCCAAAATAAGTGAAATTTCTGGAATTTTGCCCCAAAATAAGTAGAATTTCTGAGTTTTGCCCCTAAATAAGGAGAATTTCTGTCTTTTTGCCCTAACATATAGGGAATTTCTGCCTCTTTGCCCCACAATTAGGGGAATTTCTGCAATATTGCTCCAAAATACGGGTAATTTCTGTTTTTTAGCCCAAAAATAAGTGGAATGCATACCTTTTGCCACAAAAAAGGGAAATTTCTTCATTTTTACTCCAAAATAAAAGGAATTTCTTCTTTTTTGCCTCTAAAAAAGTGGAATTTCTGTCTTTTTCTCCCAACACAAAGGGAATTTCTGTCTTTTTTGCCCCAAAATAAAGAAAATTTCTGACTTATTACCCTGAAATAAGTGAAATTTCTGCAATTTTGCCCCAAAATAAGGGAAATTTCTTCCTTTTTGCCCCCAAATAAGGGAAATTTCAGCCTTTTTAACTCAAAATAAGAGGAATTTCTGCATTTTTGCCCCAAAATATGAAGATTTCTGCCTTTTTGCCCCAAAATAAGAAAAATTTCTGCCATTTGTATAAAATAAAAGAAATTTCTGCCTTTTTGCACCAAAATAAATAAATTCTGCTTATTTTTCTGAAATAAGTGAAATTTCTGCAATTTTGCCCCAAAATAAGTAAAATTTCTGCAATTTTGCCCTAAAATAAGGGAAATTTCTGGAATTTTGCCCCCAAAATAAGTGGAATTTCTGAGTTTTACCCCAAAATAAGGAGAATTTCTGTCTTTTTGCCCCACAATTAGGGGAATTTCTGCAATTTTGCTTCAAAATACGGGGAATTTCTGCCTTTTTGCCCGAAAATAAGAAAAATGCATACCTTTTTGCCATAAAAAAGGGAAATTTCTTCATTTTTGCTCCAAAATAAGGGGAATTTCTGCTTTTTTGCCTCTAAATAAGTGGAATTTCTGTCTTTTTCCCCCAAAACAAAGGGAATTTCTGTCCTTTTGGCCCCAAAATAAGGAAAATTTCTGACTTATTACCCTGAAATAAGTGAAATTTCTGCAATTTTGCCCCAAAATAAGGGAAATTTCTGCCTTTTTGCCCCCAAATAAGGGAAATTTCAGCTTTTTTACCTCAAAATAAGGGCAATTTCGGCATTTTTGCCACAAAATATTAGGAAATTTTTCCTTTTTGCCCCAAAATAAGAAAAATTTCTGCCTTTTTCCCCTGCAATAAGTGAAATTTCTGCAATTTTACCCCAAAATAAGTGAAATTTCTGCAATTTTGCTTTAAAATAAGAAAAATTTCTAGAATTTTGCCCCAAAATAAGTGGAATTTCTGAGTTTTGCCCCAAAATAAGGAGAATTTCTGCCTTTTTGCCCCAACATATAGGGAATTTCTGCCTTTTTGCCCTAAAATTATTGGAATTTTTGCAATTTTGCTCGAAAATACGGGGAATTTCTGCCTTTTTGCCCGAAAATAAGAAGAATGCATACCTTTTTGCCATAAAAAAGAGAAATTTCTACATTTTTACTCCAAAATAAAAGTTATTTCTGCTTTTTTGCCTCTAAAAAAGTGGAATTTCTGTCTTTTCCCCCCAAAACAAAGGGAATTTCTGTTTTTTTGCCCCAAAATAACGAAAATTTCTGACTTATTACTCTGAAATAAGTGAAATTTCTGCAATTTTGCCCCAAAATAAGAGAAATTCTTATTTTTGCCCCCAAATAAGGGGAATTTCAGCCTTTTTACCTCAAAATAAAAAAAATTTCTGCATTTTTGCCCCAAAATATGAGAAATTTATGCCTTTTTGCCCCAAAATAAGAAAAATTTCTGCAATTTTGTAACAAAATAAAAGAAATTTCTGCCTTTTTGCACCAAATTAAGAAAATTCTGCTTTTTTTCTGAAATAAGTGAAATTTATGTAATTTTGCCTGAAAATAAGTGAAATTTCTGCAATTTTGCCCCAAAATAAGGGAAATTTCTGGAATTTTGCCCCAAAATAAGTGGAATTTCTGAGTTTTGCCCCAAAATAAGGAGAATTTCTGTCTTTTTGCCCCAACATATAGGGAATTTCTGCCTTTTTGCCCCACAATTAGGGGAATATCAGCAAGTTTGCTCCAAAATACGGGGAATTTCTGCCTTTTTGCCCGAAAATAAAGGGAATGTATACCTTTTGCCACAAAAAAAAGAAATTTCTTCATTTTTACTCCAAAATAAAAGGAATTTCTGCTTTTTTGCCTCTAAAAAAGTGGAATTATTGTCTTTTTCCCCCAGAACATAGGGAATTTCTGTCTTTTTTGCCCCAAAATAAGGAAAATTTCTGACTTATTACCCTGAAAAAAGTGAAATTTCTGCAATTTTGCCCCTAAATAAGTGAAATTTCTGCAATTTTGCCCCAAAATAAGGGAAATTTCTGCAATTTTGCCCCAAAATAAGTGGAATTTCTGAGTTTTTCCCCAAAATAAGGAGAATTTCTGTATTTTGCCCCAACATATAGGGAATTTCTGCCTTTTTGCCCCACAATTAGGGGAATTTCTGCAATTTTGCACTAAAATAGGGGGAATTTTTGCCTTTTTGCCCGAAAATAAGAAGAATGCATACCTTTTTGCCATAAAAAAGGGAAATTTCTTCATTTTTGCTCCAAAATAAAGGGAATTTCTGCATTTTGCCTCTAAATAAGTGGAATTTCTGTCTTTTTCCCTGAAAACAAAGGGAATTTCTGTCTTTTTTGCCCCAAAGTAAGAAAAATTTCTGACATAGTACCCTGAAATAAGTGAAATTTCTGCAATTTTGCCCCAAAATATGGGAAATTTCTGCCTTTTTGCCCCCAAATAAGGGGAATTTCAGCCTTTTTACCTCAAAATAAGGGGAATTTCTGCATTTTTGCCTCAAAATATGGGAAATTTCTGCCTTTTTGCCCCAAAATAAGAAAATTTCTGCTTTTTTTCCCTGAAATAAGTGAAATTTCTGCAATTTTGCCCCAAAATAAGTGAAATTTCTCCAATTTTGGCCAAAAATAAGGGAAATTTCTGAAATTTTGTTCCAAAATAAGTGGAATTTCTGAGTTTTGCCCCAAAATAAGGAGAATTTCTGTCTTTTTGCCCTACAATTAAGGGAATTTCTGCAATTTTACTCCAAAATACGGGGAATTTCTGCCTTTTTGCCTGAAAATAAGAAGAATGCATACCTTTTGGCTATAAAAAGGGAAATTTCTGCAATTTTGCTCCAAAATAAGGGGAATTTCTGCTTTTTTGCCTCTAAATAAATGGAATTTCTGTCTTTTTCCACCCATACAAATGGAATTTCTGTATTTTTTGCCCCAAAATAAGGAAAATTTCTGAATTATTACCCTGAAATAAGTGAAATTTCTGCAATTTTGCCCCAGTATAAGAGAAATTTCTGCATTTTTGCCCCCAAATAAGGGGAATTTCAGCCTTTTTACCTCAAAATAAGAGGAATTTCTGCATTTTTGCCTCAAAATATTAGGAATTTCTGACTTTTTGCCCCTAAAAATGGAAAATTTCGGCCTTTTTTCCCTGAAAAAAGTGAAATTTCTGCAATTTTGCCCCAAAATAATTGAAATTTCTGCAATTTTGCCCCAAAATAAGGGGAATTTTGGGAATTTTGCCCCAAAATAAATGGAATTTCTGAATTTTGCCCCCAAATGAGGAGAATTTCTGTCGTTTTGCCCTAACATATAGGGAATTTCTGCCTTTTTGCCCCACAATTAGGGGAATTTCTGCAATTTTGCTCCAAAATAAGGGGAATTTCTGCTTTTTTGCCTCTAAATAAGTGGAATTTCTGTCTTTTTCCCCCAAAACAAAGGGAATTTCTGCCTTTTTGCCCGAAAATAAGAAGAATGCATACCTTTTTGCCATAAAAAAAGGAAATTTCTTCATTTTTGCTCCAAAATAAGGGGAATTTCTGCTTTTTTGCCTCCAAATAAGTGGAATTTCTGTCTTTTCCCCTGAAAACAAAGGGAATTTCTGCCTTTTTTGCCCCAAAGTAAGAAAAACTTCTGATTAGTACCCTGAAATAAGTGAAATTTCTGCAATTTTGCCCCAAAATAAGGGAAATTTCTGCCTTTTTGCAACCAAATAAGGGGAATTTTAGCCTTTTTACCTCAAAATAAGGAAATTTTCTGCAATTTTGCCCCAAAATATGAGAAATTTCTGCTTTTTTGCTTCAAAATAAGAATAATTTCTGCAATTTTGTACCAAAATAAAAGAAATTTTTGCCTTTTTGCCCCAAAATAAGAAAATTTCTGTTTTTTTTTGAAATAAGTGAAATTTCTGTAATTTTGCCCCAAAATAAGTGAAATTTCTGAGTTTTGCTCTAAAATAAGGAGAATTTCTGTCTTTTCCCCCAACATATAGGGAATTTCTGCCTTTTTGCCCCACAATAAGGGGAATTTATGCAATTTTGCTCTAAAATACGGGGAATTTCTGACTTTTTGCCTGAAAATAAGGAGAATGCATACCTTTTTGCCATAAAAAAGGGAAATTTCTTCATTTTTGCTCCAAAATAATGGGAATTTCTGCATTTTTGCCTCTAAATAAGTGGAATTTCTGTCTTTTTCCACCAAAACAAAGGGAATTTCTGTCTTTTTTGCCCCAAAGTAAGGAAAATTTCTGACTTATTACCCTGAAATAAGTGAAATTTCTGCATTTTTGCCTCAAAATATGGGAAATTTCTGCCTTTTTGCCCAAAATAATAAAAATTTCTGCAATTTTGTACCAAAATAAAAGAAATTTCTGTCTTTTTCCCCTGAAATAAGTGAAATTTCTGCAATTTTGCCCCTAAATAAGTGAAATTTCTGCAATTTTGCCCCAAAATAAGGGAAATTTTTGGAATTTTGCCCCAAAATAAGTGGAATTTCTGAGTTTTTCCCCAAAATATGGAGAATTTCTGTCTTTTTGCCCCAACATATAGGGAATTTCTGGTTTTTTGCCCCACAATTAGGGGAATTTCTGCAATTTTGCTCTAAAATAGGGGGAATTTCTGCCTTTTTGCCCGAAAATAAGAAGAATGCATACCTTTTTGCCATAAAAAAGGGAAATTTCTTCATTTTTGCTCCAAAATAAGGGGAATTTCTGCATTTTTGCCTCTAAATAAGTGGAATTTCTGTCTTTTTCCCTGAAAACAAAGGGAATTTCTGTCTTTTTTGCCCCAAAGTAAGAAAAATTTCTGACTTAGTACCCTGAAATAAGTGAAATTTCTGCAATTTTGCCCCAAAATATGGGAAATTTCTGCCTTTTTGCCCCCAAATAAGGGGAATTTCAGCCTTTTTACCTCAAAATAAGGAAAATTTCTGCATTTTTGCCTCAAAATATGGGAAATTTCTGCCTTTTTTCCCCAAAATAAGAAAATTTCTGCTTTTTTTCCCTGAAATAAGTGAAATTTCTGCAATTTTGGCCAAAAATAAGGGAAATTTCTGAAATTTTGTTCCAAAATAAGTGGAATTTCTGAGTTTTGCCCCAAAGTAAGGATAATTTCTGTCTTTTTGCCCTACAATTAAGGGAATTTCTGCAATTTTACTCCAAAATACGGGGAATTTCTGCCTTTTTGCCTGAAAATAAGAAGAATGCATACCTTTTGGCTATAAAAAGGGAAATTTCTGCAATTTTGCTCCAAAATAAGGGGAATTTCTGCTTTTTTGCCTCTAAATAAATGGAATTTCTGTCTTTTTCCACCCATACAAATGGAATTTCTGTTTTTTTTGCCCCAAAATAAGGAAAATTTCTGAATTATTACCCTGAAATAAATGAAATTTCTGCAATTTTGCCCCAGTATTAGAGAAATTTCTGCATTTTTGCCCCCAAATAAGGGGAATTTCAGCCTTTTTACTTCAAAATAAGAGGAATTTCTGCATTTTTGCCTCAAAATATTAGGAATTTCTGCCTTTTTGCCCCTAAAAACGGAAAATTTCGGCCTTTTTTCCCTGAAAAAAGTGAAATTTCTGCAATTTTGCCCCAAAATAATTGAAATTTCTGCAATTTTGCCCCAAAATAAGGGGAATTTTGGGAATTTTGCCACAAAATAAATGGAATTTCTGAATTTTGCCCCCAAATGAGGAGAATTTCTGTCTTTTTGCCCCAACATATAGGGAATTTCTGCCTTTTTGCCCCACAATTAGGGGAATTTCTGCAATTTTGCTCCAAAATATGGGGAATTTCTGCTTTTATGCCTCTAAATAAGTGGAATTTCTGTCTTTTTCCCCCAAAACAAGGAATTTCTGTTTTTTTGCCCCAAAATAAGGAAAATTTCTGACTTATTACCTTGAAATAAGTGAAATTTCTGCAATTTTGCCCCAAAATAAGGAAAACTTCTGCCATTTTGCCCCAAAATAAGGGGAATTTCAGCCTTTTTACATCAAAATAAGTGAAATTTCTGCAATTTTGCCCCAAAATAAGGGAAATTTCTTTTTTTTGCCCCAAAATAAGAAAAATTTCTGTAATTTTGTACCAAAATAAAAGAAATTTCTGCCTTTTTGCCCCAAAATAAAAAATTTCTGACTTATTACCCTAAAATAAGTGAAATTTCTGGAATTTTGCCACAAAATCAGGGCAATTTCTGCCTTTTTGCTCCCAAATAAAGAGAATTTCAGCCTTTTTACCTAAAAATAAGGGGAATTTCTGAATTTTTGCCCCAAAATATAGGAAATTTCTGCCTTCTTGCCCCAAAATAAGAAAAATTTCTGCAATTTTGTACAAAAATAAAAGAAATTTCTCCCTTTTTGCCCCAAAACAAGAAAATTTCTGCTTTTTTCTTCTGAAATAAGTGAAATTTCTCCAATTTTGCCTTAAAATAAGTGATATTTCTGCAATTTTGCCCCAAAATAAGGGAAATTTATGGAATTTTGCCCCAAAATATGTGGAATATCTGAGTTTTGCCCCAAAATAAGAAGAATTTCTGTCTTTTTGCCCCAACATATAGGGAATTTCTGCCTTTTTGCCCGAAAATAAGAAGAATGCATACCTTTTTGCCATGAAAAAGGAAATTTCTTCATTTTTGCTCCAAAATAAGAGGAATTTCTGCTTTTTTGCCTCTAAATAAGTGGAATTTCTGTCTTTTTCCCCCAAAACAAAGGGAATTTCTGTCTTTTTTGCCACAAAATAAAGAAAATTTCTGTAATTTTGCACCAAAATAAAAGAAATTTCTGCCTTTTTGCCCACAAATAAGAAAATTTTTCCTTTTTTTCTGAAATAAGTGAAATTTCTGCAATTTTGCCCCAAAATAAGAGAAATTTCTGCCTTTTTGCCCCCAAATAAGGGAAATTTCAGCCTTTTTACCTCAAAATAAAGAAAATTTCTACATTTTTGCCCCAAAATATGGGAAATTTATGCCTTTTTGCCCCAAAATAAGAAAAATTTCTGCAATTTTGCACCAAAATAAAAGAAATTTCTGCCTTTTTGCCACAGAATAAGAAAAATTTCTCCAATTCTGTACTAAAATAAAAGAAATTTCTAAAATTTTGCTCCAAAATAAGGGAAATTTCTGATTTTTGCCCAGATATAAGGAGAATTTCTGTATTTTTGCCCCAAAATAAAGGGAATTTCTGCCTTTTTGCCCCAAAATTAGGGGAGTTTCTGCAATTTTGCTTCAAAATAATGGGAATTTCTGCCTCTTTTCCTGAAAATAAGGGGAACTTCTGCCAATTTGCCCCAAATAAAGGGAATTTCTGCATTTTTGCCCCAATATTAGGAGAATTTCTGCAATTTTGCTCCAAAATACAGGGAATTTCTGCCTTTTTGCCCGAAATTAAGGGGATTTTCTGCCTTTTTGCCCCAAAACAACTGACATTTCTGCAATTTTATCCCAATATAAGGGGAATTTCTGCCTTTTTGCCCCCAAATAAGGGCAATTTCTGCCTTTATGCCCTGAAATATGTGACATGTCTTCAATTTTACCCCAAAATAAGGTGAATTTCTGCCTTTTTGCCCCAAAATAATGGGAATTTCTGCATTTTGCCAAAAATAAGAAAGATTTTTGTTTTTTTCTCTAAAATAAGTGAAATTTCTGCAATTTTGCCCCATAATAAGGGAAATTTATGCCTTTTTGCCCCCAAATAAGGGGAATTTCAGCCTTTTTACCTCAAAATAAGAGGAATTTCTGAATTTTTGCCACAAAATAAGGAAAATTTCTGCCTTTTTTTCCATGAAAAAAGTGAAATTTCTGCAATTTCGCCCCAAAATAAGTGAAATTTCTGCAATTTTGTTCCAAAATAAGGGAAATTTCTGGAATTTTGCCCCAAAATAAGTGGAATTTCTGTCTTTTTGCTCCAACATATAGAGAATTTCTGCCTTTTTGCCCCACAATTAGGGGAATTTCTGCAATTTTGCTCCAAAATACGGGGAATTTCTGCTTTTTAGCCCGAAAATTAGAGGAATGTATACCTTTTTCCACAAAAAAAGGAAAATTTCTTAATTTTTGCTCCAAAATAATAAGAATTTCTGCTTTTTAGCCTCTAAATAAGTGGAATATCAGTCTTTTTCCTTTAAAACAAAGAGAATTTCTGTTTTTTGCCCCAAAATAAGGAAAATTTCTGACTTATTATTCTGAAATAAGTGAAATTTCTGCAATTTTGCCTCAAAATAAGGGAAATTTCTGCCTTTTTGCCCCCAAATAAGGGGAATTTCAGCGTTTTTACCTCAAAATAAGGGAAATTTCTGCTTTTTTGCCCCAAAATATGGGAGATTTCTGCCTTTTTGCCCCAAAATAAGAAACATTTCTGCAATTTTGTACCAAAATAAAAGAAATTTCTGCCTTTTTGCCCCAAAATAAGAAAATTTCTGCTTTTGTTCTCTGAAATAAGTGAAATTTCTGCAATTTTGCCTCAAAATAAGGGAAATTTCTGCCTTTTTGCCCCCAAATAAGGGGAATTTCAGCCTTTTTACCTAAAAATAAGAGGAATTTCTGCATTTTTGCCCCAAAATATTAGGAATTTCTGCCTTTTTGCCCTAAAATAAGAAAAATTTCTGCA
Organism: Micromys minutus; assembly: GCF_963924665.1. Taxonomy (NCBI): domain Eukaryota; kingdom Metazoa; phylum Chordata; class Mammalia; order Rodentia; family Muridae; genus Micromys; species Micromys minutus. The sequence goes on from NW_027667573.1 coordinate 626,570, forward strand.
ATTTTGTACCAAAATATTAGAAATTTCTGCCTTTTTGCACCAAAATAAGAAAATTTCTGCTTTTTTTTTCTGACATAAGTGAAGTTTTTGCAATTTTGCCCCAAAATAAGTGAAATTTCTTCAATTTTGCCTCAAAATAAGGGAAATTTCTGGAATTTTACGCCAAAATAAGTGGAATTTCTGAGTTTTGCCCCAAAATAATGAGAATTTCTGTCTTTTTGCCCCAACATATAGGGAATTTCTGCCTTTTTGCCCAAAAATTAGGGGAATTTCTGCAATGTTGCTCCAAAATACGGGGAATTTGTGCCATTTTGCCCAAAAATAAAGGGAATGTATACCTTTTTGCCATAAAAAAAGCAAGTTTCTTCATTTTTGCCCCAAAATAAGGGGATTTTCCACCTTTTTGACTCAAAATAAGTGCAATTTCTGCCTTTTCCCCAAAATAAATGAAATTTCTGTCTTTTTGCCCCAAAATAAGGGGAATTACAGCCTTTTTACCTCAAAATAAGGGGAATTTCTGCCTTTTTGCCCCAAAATATGAGGAATTTCTGACTTTTTGCCCCAAAATAAGAAAAATTTCTGCAATTTTGTACCAAAATAAAAAAAATTTCTGCCTTTTTGCCCCCCAAAAAAAATTTTCGCCTTTTTTCCCTGAAATAAGTGAAATTTCTGCAATTTTGCCCCAAAATATGGAAATTTCTGCAATTTTGCCCCAATGTAAAGGAAATTTCTGCAATTTTGCCCCAAAATATGGAAATTTCTGCAATTTTGCCCCAATGTAAAGGAAATTTCTGCAATTTTGCCCCAAAATAAGGAAAATTTCTGACTGTTTGCTCCCAAAAAAGGAGATTTTCTGTCTTTTTGCCCCAAAATAAGGAGAATTTTTGCCTTTTGCCCGAAAATTATGAGAATTTCTGCAATTTTGCTTCAAAATACGGGGAATTTCTGCTTTCTAGCCCCAAAATAAAGGGAATTTCTGCATTTTACCACAAAATAAGAATAGTTTCTGCCTTTTGCCTCAAAATAAGGGGAATTTTCTGCCTTTTTGTTTCAAAATAAAAAAAATTTCTTCAATTTTGTACCATAATAAAAGAAATTCCTGCTCTTTGCCCCAAAATAAAAGGAATTTCTGAATTTTTGCCCTGAAATAAATGAAATTTCTGCAATTTTGCCCGAAAATAAGGGAAATTTGTGCCTTTTTGCCCCAAAATAAGAATTTTTGCCTTTTGCCCCAAAATATGGGGAATTTCAGCATTTTACCTCAAAATAAGAAGAGTTTCAGCCTTTTTGCCCCAAAATAAGAAAAATTTCTGCAATTTTGCCCCAAAATAAGGGGAATTTCTTCCTTTTTGCCCCAAAATAAAGGATATTTCAGTCTTTTTACCTGAAAATAAGTGAAATTTCTGCAATTTTGCCCCAAATAAGGAAAATTTCTGCAATTTTGCCCCAAAATAAGGTAAATTCCTGCAATTTTGCCCCAAAATAAGTAAAATTTTTGAGTTTTGCCCCAAAATAAGGAGAATTTCTGTCTTTTTGCCCCAACATATAGGGAATTTCTGCCTTTTTGCCCCACAATTAGGGGAATTTCTGTCTTTTTTGCCCCAAAATAAGGAAAATTTCTGACTTATTACCCTGAAATAAGTGAAATGTCTGCAATTTTGCCCCAAAATAAGAAAAATTTCTGCCTTTTTGCACCCAAATAAGGGGAATTTCAGCCTTTTTACCTCAAAATAAGGGGAATTTCTGCATTTTTGCCACAAAATATTAGGAATTTCTGCCATTTTGCCCCAAAATAAGAAAAATTTCTGCCATTTTTACCTGAAATAAGTGAAATTTCTGCAATTTTGCCCCAAAATAAGTGAAATTTCTGCAATTTTGCCCCAAAATAAGGGAAATTTCTGGAATTTTGCCCCAAAATAAGTGGAAATTCTGAGTTTTGTCCCAAAATAAGGAGAATTTTTGTCTTTTTGCCCCAACATATAGGGAATTTCTGCCTATTTGCCCCACAATTTGGGGATTTTCTGCAATTGTGCTCCAAAATACGGGGAATTTCTGCTTTTTTGCCCGAAAATAAGGGGAATGTATACCTTTTGCCACAAAAAAGGGAAATTTCTTCATTTTTGCCGCAAAATAAGAGGAATTTCTGCCTTTTTGCCACAAAAGAAAGGGAATTTCTGCCTTTTTGCCTCAAAATAAGGGGAATTTCAGCATTTTCCCCAAAATAAAGAAAATTTCTGCAATTTTGTACCAAAATAAAAGAAATTTCTGCCTATTTCCCCAAAATAAGAGAAATTTCTGTGCTTTTTCTCTGAAATAATTTAAATTTCTGCAATTTTGCCCCAAAATAAGGGGAATTTCTGCAATTTTGCCCCAATGTAAAGGAAATTTCTGCAATTTTGCCCCAAAATAAGGGGAATTTCTGCTTTTTTGACTCTAAATAAATGGAATTTTTGTCTTTTTCCCCCATACAAATGGAATTTCTGTATTTTTTGCCCCAAAATAAGGAAAATTTCTGATTTATTACCCTGAAATAAGTGAAATTTCTGCAATTTTGCCCCAGTATAAGAGAAATTTCTGCATTTTTGCCCCCAAATAAGGGGAATTTCAGCCTTTTTACCTCAAAATAAGAAAAATTTCTGCATTTTTGCCACAAAATATTAGGAATTTCTGTCTTTTTGCTCCCAAAAATGGAAAATTTCGGCCTTTTTTCCCTGAAAAAAGTGAAATTTCTGCAATTTTGCCCCAAAATAATTGAAATTTCTGCAATTTTGCCCCAAAATAAGGGGAATTTTGGGAATTTTGCCCCAAAATAAATGGAATTTCTGAATTTTGCCCCAAAATAAGGAGAATTTCTGTCTTATTGCCCCAACATATAGGGAATTTCTGCCTTTTTGCCCCAAAATTAGGGGAATTTCTGCAATGTTGCTCCAAAAAACGGGGAATTTCTGCCTTTTTGACCGAAAACAAGAAGAATGCATACCTTTTTGCCATAAAAAAGGAAAATTTCTTAATTTTTGCTCCAAAATAAGCGGAATTTCTGCTTTTTTGCCTCTAAATAAGTGGAATTTCTGTTTTTTTTGCCGCAAAATAAGGAAAATTTCTGACTTATTACTCTGAAATAAGTAAAATTTCTGCAATTTTGCCCCAAAATAAGAAATTCTTCTTTTTTGCCCCCAAATAAGGGGAATTTCAGCCTTTTTACCTCAAAATAAGGGGAATTTCTGCATTTTTGCCACAAAATATTTGGAATTTCTGCATTTTTGCCCCCAAAATAAGGATAATTTCTGCCTTTTTACCATGAAATAAGTGAAATTTCTGCAATTTTGCCACAAAATAAGTGAAATTTCTGCAATTTTGCCCCAAAATAAGGGAAATTTCTGGAATTTTGCCCCCAAAATAAGTGGAATTTCTGAGTTTTGCCCCAAAATAAGGAGAATTTCTGTCTTTTTGCCCCAACATATAGGGAATTTCTGCCTTTTTGCCCCACAATTAGGGAAATTTCTGCAATTTTGCTCCAAAATACGGGTAATTTCTGCTTTTTAGCCCAAAAATAAGTGGAATGTATACCTTTTGACACAAAAAAAGGGAAATTTGTTCATTTTTACTCCAAAGTAAAAGGAATTTCTGTTTTTTTGCCTCTAAAAAAGTGGAATTTCTGTCTTTTTCCCCCAAAACAAAGGGAATTTCTGTCTTTTTTGCCCCAAAATAAGGAAAATTTCTGACTTATTACACTGAAATAAGTGAAATTTCTGCAATTTTGCCTCAAAATAAGGGAAATTTCTGCCCTTTTGCCCCCAAATAAGGGAAATTTCAGCCTTTTTACCTCAAAATAAGAGGAATTTCTGCATTTTTGCCCCAAAATATGGTGATTTCTGCCTTTTTGCTTCAAAATAAGAAAAATTTCTGCAATTTTGTACCAAAATAAAAGAAATTTCTGCCTTTTTGCACCAAAATAGGAAAATTTCTGAATTTTTTTCTGAAATAAGTTAAATTTCTGCAATTTTGCCCCAAAATAAGTGAAATTTCTGTAATTTTGCACCAAAATAAGGGAAATTGCTGGAATTTTGCCCCAAAATAAGTGGAATTTCTGAGTTTTGCCCCAAAATAAGGAGAATTTCTGTCTTTTTGCCCCAACATATAGAGAATTTCTCAATTTTTGCCCCACAATTAGGGGAATTTCTGCAATTTTGCTCGAAAATACGGGGAATTTCTGCCTTTTTGCCCGAAAATAAGAAGAATGCATACCTTTTTGCCATAAAAAAGTGAAATTTCTTCAGTTTTGCTCCAAAATAAGGGGAATTTCTGCTTTTTTGCCTCTAAATAAGTGGAATTTCTGTCTTTATCCCTCAAAACAAAAGAAATTTCTGTCTTTATTGCCCCAAAATAAGGAAAATTTCTGACTTATTACCCTGAAATAAGTGAAATTTCTGCAATTTTGCCCCAAAATAAGGGAAATTTCTGCCTTTTTACCCCCACATAAGGGGAATTTCAGCCTTTTTACCTCAAAATAAGAGGAATTTCTGCATTTTTGCCCCAAAATATGGGAGATTTCTGCCTTTTTGCCCCAAAATAAGAAAAATTTCTGCAATTTTGTACCAAAATAAAAGAAATTTCTGCCTTTTTGCACCAAAACAAGAAAATTTCTGCTTTTTTTTCTGAAATAAGTGAAATGTCTGCAATTTTGCCCCAAAATAAGTGAAATTTCTGGAATTTTGCCCGAAAATAAGTGTTATTTCTGAGTTTTGCCCCAAAATAAGCAGAATTTCTGTCTTTTTGCCCCAACATATAGGAAATTTCTGCCTTTTTGTTCCACAATTAAGGGAATTTCTGCAATTTTCTCCAAAATACGGGGAATTTCTGCCTTTTTGCCCGAAAATAAGAAGAATGCATACCTTTTTGCCATAAAAAAAGGAAATTTCTTCATTTTTGCTCCAAAATAAGGGGAATTTCTGCTTTTTTGCCTCTAAATAAGTGGAATTTCTGTCTTTTTCCCCCAAAACAAAAAGAATTTCTGTCCTTTTGGCGCCAAAATAAGGAAAATTTCTGACTTATTACCTTGAAATAAGTGAAATCTGCAATTTTGCCCCAAAATAAGTAAAATTCCTGCAATTTTGCCCCAAAATAACGGAAATTTCTGGAATTTTGCCCCAAAATAAGTGGAATTTCTGAATTTTGCCCCAAAATAAGGAGAATTTCTGTCTTTTTGCCCTAACATAAAGGAAATTTCTGCCTTTTTGCCCCACAATTAGGGGAATTTCTGCAATTTTGCTCCAAAATACGGGGAATTTCTTCTTTTTAGCCTGAAAATAAGGGGAATGTATACCTTTTGCCACAAAAAAAAAAGAAATTTCTTCATTTTTATTCCAAAATAAAATGAATTTCTGCTTTTTTACCGCTAAAAAAGTGGAATTTCTGTTTTTTTCCCCCAAAACAAAGGGAATTTCTGTCTTTTTTGCCCCAAAATAACGAAAATTTCTGACTTATTACACTGAAATAAGTGAAATTCCTGCAATTTTGCATCAAAATAATGGAAATTTCTGCATTTTGCCCCCAAATAAGGGAAATTTCTACCTTTTTACCTCAAAATAAGCAGAATTTCTGCATTTTTGCCCAAAAATATGGGAGATTTCTGCCCTTTTGCCCCAAAATAAAAAAAATTTCTGCAATTTTGTACCAAAATAGAAATTTCTGCCTTTTTGAACCAAAATAAAAAAATTTCTGAATTTTTGTCTGAAATAAATGAAATTTCTGCAATTTTGCCCAAAAATAAGTGAACTTTCTGCAATTTTGCCCCAAAATAAGGGAAATTTCTGTTTTTTGCCCCCAAATAAGGGGAATTTCTGCCTTTTTACCTCAATATAAGGGGAATTTCTGCATTTTTGCTACAAAATATTTGGAATTTCTGCATTTTAGCCCCAAAATAAGGATAATTTCTGCCTTTTTACTATGAAATAAGTGAAATTTCTGCAATTTTGCCCCAAATAAGTGAAATTTCTGCAATTTTGCCCCAAAATAAGGGAAATTTCTGGAATTTTGCCCCAAAATAAGTGGAATTTCTGAGTTTTGCCCCAAAATAAGGAGAATTTCTGTCTTTTTGCCTTAACATATAGAGAATTTCTACCTTTTTGCCCCACAATTAGGGGAATTTCTGCAATCTTGCTTCAAAATACGGGTAATTTCTGCTTTTTAGCCCAAAAATAAGTGGAATGTATACCTTTGGCCAAAAAAAAGGGAAATTACTTCATTTTTACTCCAAAATAATAGGAATTTCTGCTTTATTGCCTCTAAAAAAGTGGAATTTCTGTCTTTTTCCCCCAAAACAAAGGGAATTTCTGTCTTTTTTGCCCCAAAATAACGAAAATTTCTGACTTATTACAATGAAATAAGTGAAATTTCTGCAATTTTTCCCCAAAATAAGTGAAATTTCTGCAATTTTGCCCCAAAATAAGGGAAATTTCTGGAATTTTGCCGCAAAATAAGTGGAATTTCAGAGTTTTGCCCCAAAATAAGGAGAATTTCTGTCTTTTTCTCCAACATATAGGGAATTTCTGCCTTTTGCCCCACAATTAGGGGAATTTCTGCAATTTTGCTCCAAAATACGGGTAATTTCTGCTTTTTAGCCCAAAAATAAGTGGAATGTATACATTTTGCCACAAAAAAAGGAAATTTCTTCATTTTTACTCCAAAATAAAAGGAATTTCTGCTTTTTTGCCTCTAAAAATGTGGAATTTCTGTCTTTTTCCCCCAAAACAAAGGGAATTTCTGTGTTTTTTTGCCCCAAAATAAGGAAAATTTCTGACTTATTACCCTGAAATAAGTGAAATTTCTGCAATTTTGCCTCAAAATAAGGGAAATTTCTGCCTTTTTGCCCCCAAATAAGGGGAATTTCAGCCTTTTTACCTCAAAATAAGAGAAATTTCTGCATTTTTGCCACAAAATATGGGAGATTTCTGCCTTTTTGCCCCAAAATAAGAAAAATTTCTGCAATTTTGTACCAAAATAAAAGAAATTTCTGCCTTTTTGCACCAAAATAAATAAATTCTGCTTTTTTTTCTGAAATAAGTGAAATTTCTGCAATTTTGCCCCAAAATAAGTGAAATTTCTGCAATTTTGCCCTAAAATAAGGGAAATTTCTGGAATTTTGCACCAAAATAAGTGGAATTTCTGAGTTTTGCCCCAAAATAAGGAGAATTTCTGTCTTTTTGCCCCAACATATAGGGAATTTCTGCATTTTTGCCCCACAATTAGGGGAATTTCTGCAATTTTGCTCCAAAATACGGGGAATTTCTGCCTTTTTGCCCGAAAATAAGAAGAATGCATACCTTTTTACCATAAAAAAGGGAAATTTCTTTATTTTTGCTCCAAAATAAGGGGAATTTCTGCAATTTTGATACAAAATACGGGGAATTTCTGCTTTTTAGCCCGAAAATAAGCGGAATGTATACCTTTTGCCACAAAAAAAGATAAATTTCTTCATTTTTGCTCCAATAAAGAAGAATTTCTGCTTTTTTGCCTCTATATAAGTGGAATTTCTGTTTTTTTCCCCCAAAACAAAGGGAATTTCTGTTTTTTGCCCCAAAGTAAGAAAAATTTCTGACTTATTACCCTGAAATAAGTGAAATTTCTGCAATTTTGCCTCAAAATAAGGGAAATTTCAGCCTTTTTACCTCAAAATAAGAGGAATTTATGCATTTTTGCCCCAAAATATATGGGATTTCTGCTTCTTGCCCCCAAGTAAGAAAAATTTCTGCAATTTTGTACCAAAATAAAAGAAATTTCTGCCTTTTTGCACCAAAATAAGAAAATTTCTGCTTTTTTTCTGAAATAATTGAAATTTCTGCAATTTTGCCAAAATAAGTGAAATTTCTGCAATTTTGCCCCAAAATAAGTGAAATTTCTGAAATTTTGTCCCAAAATAAGTGGAATTTCTGAGTTTTGCCCCAAAATAAAAAGAATTTCTGTCTTTTTGCCCCAACATATAGCAAATTTCTGCCTTTTTGTCCCACAATTAGGGGAATTTCTGCAATTTTGCTCCAAAATACGGGGAATTTCTGCTTTTTAGCCTGAAAATAAGAAGAATGCATACCTTTTGCCACAAAAAAAGGAAATTTCTTCATTTTTGCTTCAAAATAAGGGGAATTTCTGCTTTTTTGCTTCTAAATAAGTGGAATTTCTGACTTTTTCCCCCAAAACAAAAGGAATTTCTGTCTTTTTTGCCCCAAATAAGGAAAATTTCTGACTTATTACCCTGAAATAAGTGAAATTTCTGCAATTTTGTCCCAGAATAAGGGAAATTTCTGCTTTTTGCCCCCAAATAAGGGGAATTTCTGCCTTTTTACCTCAAAATAAGGGGAATTTTTGCAATTTTACCACAAAATATTTGGAATCTCTGCATTTTTGCCCCAAAATGAGGAAAATTTCTGCCTTTTTACCATGAAATAAGTGAAATTTCTGCAATTTTGCCCCAAAATAAGGGAAATTTCGGCAATTTTGCCCCAATGTAAAGGAAATTTCTGCAATTTTGCCACAAAATAAGGGAAATTTCTGGAATTTTGCCCCAAAATAAGTGGAATTTCTGAGTTTTGCCCCAAAATAAGGAGAATTTCTGCCTGTTTGCCCTAACATATAGGGAATTTCTGCATTTTGCCCTACAATTAGGGGAATTTCTGCAATTTTGCTCCAAAATACGGGTAATTTCAGGTTTTTAGCCCAAAAATAAGTGGAATGTATACATTTTGCCACAAAAAAGGGAAATTTCTTCATTTTTACTCCAAAATAAAAGGAATTTCTGCTTTTTTGCCTCTAAAAAAGTGGAATTTCTGTCTTTTTCCCCCAAAACAAAGGAAATTTCTATGTTTTTTGCCCCAAAATAAGGAAAATTTCTGACTTATTACCCTGAAATAAGTGAAATTTATGCAATTTTGCCTCAAAATAAGTGAAATTTCTGCAATTTTGGCCCAAAATAAGGGAAATTTTTGGAATTTTGCCCCAAAGTAAGTGGAATTTCTGAGTTTTGCCCCAAAATAAGGAGATTTTCTGTTTTTTTGCTCTAACTTACAGGGAATTTCTGCCTTTTTGCCCCACAATTAGCAGAATTTTTGCAATTTTGCTCCAAAATACGGGTAATTTCTGCTTTTTAGCCTGAAAATAAGGGGAATGTATACCATTTGCCACAAAAAAGAAATTTCTTCATTTTTACTCCAAAATAAAAGGAATTTCTGCTTTTTTGCCCCAAAATAAGAAAAATTTCTGACTGACTACTCTGAAATAAGTGAAATTTCTGCAATTTTGCCCCAAAATAAGAAAAATTTCTGCCTTTTTGCCTCCAAATAAGGGGAATTTCAGCCTTTTTATCTCAAAATAAGAGGAATTTCTGCATTTTTGCCCCAAAATATGGGAGATTTCTGCCTTTTTGCCCCAAAATAAGAAAAATTTCTGCAATTTTGTACCAAAATAAAAGAAATTTCCGCCTTTTTGCACCAAAATAAGAAAATTTCTGCTTTTTTTCTGAAATAAGTGAAATTTCTGCAATTTTGCCCCAAAATAACAGAAATTTCTGCAATTTTGCTCCCAAATAAAGGAAATTTCTGGAATTTTGCCTTAAAATAAGTGGAATTTCTGAGTTTTGCCCCAAAATAAGGAGAATTTTGGTCTTTTTGCCCCAACATATAGGGAATTTCTGCCTTTTCGCCCCACAATTAGGGGAATTTCTGCAATTTTGCTCCAAAATACGGGGAATTTCTGCCTTTTTGCCCGAAAATAAGAAGAATGCATACCTTTTGCCATAAAAAAGGGAAAGTTCTTCATTTTTGCTCCAAAATAAGGGGAATTTCAGCTTTTTTGCCTCTAAATAAGTGGAATTTCTGTCTTTTTCCCTGATAACAAAGGGAATTTCTGTCTTTTTTGCCCCAAAATAGAGAAAATTTCTGACTTATTACCCTGAAATAAGTGAAATTTCTGCAATTTTGCCCCAAAATAAGTGAAATTTCTGCAATTTTGCCCCAAAATAAGGGAAATTTCTGGAATTTTGCCCCAAAATAAGTGGAATTTCTGAGTTTGGCCCCAAAATTAGGAGAATTTCTGTCTTTTTGCCCCAACATATAGGCAATTTCTGCCTTTTTGCCCCACAATTAGGGGAATTTCTGCAATTTTGCTCCAAAATACGGGGAATTTCTGCTTTTTAGCCTGAAAATAAGGGGAATGTATACTTTTTGCCACAAAAAAAAAGAAATTTCTTCATTTTTACTCCAAAATAAAATGAATTTTTGCTTTTTTGCCGCTAAAAAAGTGGAATTTCTGCCTTTTTCCCTCAAAACAAAAAGAATTTCTGTCTTTTTTGCCCCAAAATAAAGAAAATTTCTGACTTATTACACTGAAATAAGTGAAATTTCTGGAATTTTGCCTCAAAATAAGGGAAATTTCTGCCTTTTTGCCCCCAAATAATGGGAATTTCAGCCTTTTTACCTCAAAATAAGAGAAATTTCTTCATTTTTGCCCCAAAATATGGGAGATTTCTGCCTTTTTGCCCCAAAATAAGAAAAATTTCTGCAATTTTGTACCAAAATAAAAGAAATTTCCGCCTTTTTGCACCAAAATAAGAAAATTTCTTCTTTTTTTTCTGAAATAAGTGAAATTTGTGCAATTTTGCCCCAAAATAAGTGAAATTTCTGCAATTTTGCCCCAAAATAAGGGAAATTTCTGGAATTTTGCCCCAATATCAGTGGAATTTCTGAGTTTTGACCCAAAATAAGGAGAATTTGTTTCTTTTTGCCCCAAAATATAGGGAATTTCTGCCTTTTTGCCCCACAATTAGGGGAATTTCTGCAATTTTGCTCCAAAATACTGGGAATTTCTGCCTTTTTGCCCGAAAATAAGAAGAATGCATACCTTTTTGCCATAATAAAATGAAATTTCTTCATTTTTGCTCCAAAATAAGAGGAATTTCTGCTTTTTTGCCTCTAAATAAGTGGAATTTCTATCTTTTTCACCCCAAAACAAAGGAAATTTCTGTCTTTTTGGCCCCAAAATAAGGAAAATTTCTGACTTATTACCCTGAAATAAGTGAAATTTCTGCAATTTTGCCCCAAAATAAGTGAAATTTCTGCAATTTTGCCCAAAATAAGGGAAATTTCTGGAATTTTGCCGCAAAATAAGTGGAATTTCTGAGTTTTGCCCCAAAATAAGGAGAATTTCTGTCTTTTTCCCCAACATATAGGGAATTTCTGCCTTTTGCCCCACAATTAGGGGAATTTCTGCAATTTTGCTCCAAAATACGGGTAATTTCTGCTTTTTAGCCCAAAAATAAGTGGAATGTATACATTTTGCCACAAAAAAAGGGAAATTTCTTCATTTTTACTCCAAAATAAAAGGAATTTCTGCTTTTTTGCCTCTAAAAAAGTGGAATTTCTGTCTTTTTCCCCCAAAACAAAGGGAATTTCTGTGTTTTTTGCCCCAAAATAAGAAAAATTTCTGACTTATTACCCTGAAATAAGTGAAATTTCTGCAATTTTGCCTCAAAATAAGGGAAATTTCTGCCTTTTTGCCCCCAAATAAGGGGAATTTCAGCCTTTTTACCTCAAAATAAGAGAAATTTCTGCATTTTTGCCACAAAATATGGGAGATTTCTGCCTTTTTCCCCAAAAATAAGAAAAATTTCTGCAATTTTGTACCAAAATAAAAGAAATTTCTGCCTTTTTGCACCAAAATAAATAAATTCTGCTTTTTTTCTGAAATAAGTGAAATTTCTGCAATTTTGCCCCAAAATAAGTGAACTTTCTGCAATTTTGCCCCCAAATAAGGGAAATTTCTGTTTTTTGCCCCCAAATAAGGGGAATTTCTGCCTTTTTACCTCAATATAAGGGGAATTTCTGCATTTTTGCTACAAAATATTTGGAATTTCTGCATTTTTGCCCCAAAATAAGGATAATTTCTGCCTTTTTACTATGAAATAAGTGAAATTTCTGCAATTTTGCCCCAAATAAGTGAAATTTCTGCAATTTTGCCCCAAAATAAGGGAAATTTCTGGAATTTTGCCCAAAAATAAGTGGAATTTCTGAGTTTTGCCCCAAAATAAGGAGAATTTCTGTCTTTTTGCCTTAACATATAGAGAATTTCTACCTTTTTGCTCCACAATTAGGGGAATTTCTGCAATCTTGCTCCAAAATACGGGTAATTTCTGCTTTTTAGCCCAAAAATAAGTGGAATGTATACCTTTGGCCACAAAAAAGGGAAATGTCTTCATTTTTACTCCAAAATAATAGGAATTTCTGCTTTTTTGCCTCTAAAAAAGTGGAATTTCTGTCTTTTTCCCCCAAAACAAAGGGAATTTCTGTCTTTTTTGCCCCAAAATAACGAAAATTTCTGACTTATTACAATGAAATAAGTGAAATTTCTGCAATTTTGCCCCAAAATAAGTGAAATTTCTGCAATTTTGCCACAAAATAAGGGAAATTTCTGGAATTTTGCCGCAAAATAAGTGGAATTTCTGAGTTTTGCCCCAAAATAAGGAGAATTTCTGTCTTTTTCCCCAACATATAGGGAATTTCTGCCTTTTCCCCACAATTAGGGGAATTTCTGCAATTTTGCTCCAAAATACGGGGAATTTCTGCTTTTTAGCCTGAAAATAAGGGGAATGTATACTTTTTGCCACAAAAAAAAGAAATTTCTTCATTTTTACTCCAAAATAAAATGAATTTTTGCTTTTTTGCCGCTAAAAAAGTGGAATTTCTGCCTTTTTCCCTCAAAACAAAAAGAATTTCTGTCTTTTTTGCTTCAAAATAAAGAAAATTTCTGACTTATTACACTGAAATAAGTGAAATTTCTGCAATTTTGCCTCAAAATAAGGGAAATTTCTGCCTTTTTGCCCCCAAATAATGGGAATTTCAGCCTTTTTACCTCAAAATAAGAGAAATTTCTTCATTTTTGCCCCAAAATATGGGAGATTTCTGCCTTTTTGCGCCAAAATAAGAAAAATTTCTGCAATTTTGTACCAAAATAAAAGAAATTTCCGCCTTTTTGCACCAAAATAAGAAAATTTCTGCTTTTTTTTCTGAAATAAGTGAAATTTCTGCAATTTTGCCCCAAAATAAGTGAAATTTCTGCAATTTTGCCCCAAAATAAGGGAAATTTCTGGAATTTTGCCCCAATATCAGTGGAATTTCTGAGTTTTGACCCAAAATAAGGAGAATTTGTTTCTTTTTGCCCCAACATATAGGGAATTTCTGTCTTTTTGCCCCACAATTAGGGGAATTTCTGCAATTTTGCTCCAAAATAAGAGGAATTTCTGCTTTTTTGCCTCTAAATAAGTGGAATTTCTGTCTTTTTCCCCCAAAACAAAGGGAATTTTTGTCTTTTTGGCCCCAAAATAAGGAAAATTTCTGACTTATTACCCTGAAATAAGTGAAATTTCTGCAATTTTGCCCCAAAATAAGTGAAATTTCTGCAATTTTGCCCCAAAATAAGGGAAATTTCTGGAATTTTGCCCCAAAATAAGTAGAATTTCTGAGTTTTGCCCCAAAATAAAGAGAATTTCTGTGTTTTTGTCCTAACATATAGGGAATTTCTGCCTCTTTGCCCCACAATTAGGCGAATTTCTGCATTATTGCTCCAAAATACGGGTAATTTCTGCCTTTTTGCCCGAAAATAAGTGGAATTCATACCTTTTCCCACAAAAAAGGGAAATTTCTTCATTTTTACTCCAAAATAAAAGGAATTTCTGCTTTTTTGCCTCTAAAAAAGTGGAATTTCTGTCTTTTTCTCCCAAAACAAAGGGAATTTCTGTCTTTTTTGCCCCAAAATAAAGAAAATTTCTGACTTATTACTCTGAAATAAGTGAAATTTCTGCAATTTTGCCTCAAAATAAGGGAAATTTCTGCCTTTTTGCCCCCAAATAAGGGAAATTTCAGCCTTATTACCTCAAAATAAGAGGAATTTCTGCATTTTTGCCTCAAAATATGGGGGATTTCTCTTTTTTTGCCCCAAAATAAGAAAAATTTCTGCAATTTTGTACCAAAATAAAAGAAATTTCTGCCTTTTTGCACCAAAATAGAAAAATTTCTGAATTTTTTTCTGAAATAAGTTAAATTTCTGCAATTTTGCCCCAAAATAAGTGAAATTTCTGCAATTTTGCCCTAAAATAAGGGAAATTTCTGGAATTTTGCACCAAAATAACTGGAATTTCTGAGTTTTGCCCCAAAATAAGGAGAATTTCTGTCTTTTTGCCCCAACATATAGGGAATTTCCCCCTTCTTGCCCCACAATTAGGGAAATTTCTGCAATTTTGCTCCAAAATACGGGGAATTTCTGCCTTTTTGCCCGAAAATAAGAAGAATGCATACCTTTTTGCCATAAAAAATAGAAATTTCTTCAGTTTTGCTACAAAATAAGGGGAATTTCTGCTTTTTTGCCTCTAAATAAGTGGAATTTCTGTCTTTTTCCCCCAAAACAAAGGAAATTTCTGTCTTTTTTGCCCCAAAATAAAGAAATTTTCTGACTTATTACCCTGAAATAAGTGAAATTTCTGCAATTTTGCCCCAAAATAAGGGAAATTTCTGCCTTTTTGCCCCCAAATAAGGGGAATTTCAGCCTTTTTACCTCAAAATAAGAGAAATTTCTGCATTTTTGCCCCAAAATATGGGAGATTTCTGACTTTTTGCCCCAAAATTAGAAAAATTTCTGCAATTTTGTACCAAAATAAAAGAAATTTCGCCTTTTTGCACCAAAATAAGAAAATTTCTGCTTTTTTTTCTGAAATAAGTGAAATTTCTACAATTTTGCCCAAAAATAAGTGAAATTTCTGCAATTTTGCCCCCAAATAAGGGAAATTTCTGGAATTTTGCCCCAATATCAGTAGAATTTCTGAGTTTTGACCCAAAATAATAAGAATTTGTTTCTTTTTGCCCCAACATATAGGGAATTTCTCCCTTCTTGCCCCACAATTAGGGGAATTTCTGCAATTTTGCTCCAAAATACGGGTAATTTTGCTTTTTAGCCCAAAAATAAGTGGAATGTATACCTTTTGCCACAAAAAAGGGAAATTTCTTCATTTTTACTCCAAAATAAAAGGAATTTCTGCTTTTTTTGCCTCTAAAAAAGTGGAATTTCTGTTTTTTTCCCCCAAAACAAAGGAAATTTCTGTCTCTTTTGCCCCAAAATAACGAAAATTTCTGACTTATTATCCTGAAATAAGTGAAATTTCTGCAATTTTGCCTCAAAATACGGGAAATTTCTTCCTTTTTGCCCCCAAATAAGGGAAATTTCAGCCTTTTTACCTCAAAATAAGAGGAATTTCTGCATTTTTGCCCCAAAATATGAAGATTTCTGCCTTTTTGCCCCAAAATAAGAAAAATTTCTGCAATTTGTACCAAAATAAAAGAAATTTCTGCCTTTTTGCACCAAAATAAATAAATTCTGCTTATTTTTCTGAAATAAGTGAAATTTCTGCAATTTTGCCTCAAAATAAGTGGAATTTCTGAGTTTTGCCCCAAAATTAGGAGAATTTCTGTCTTTTTGCCCCAACATATAGGCAATTTCTGCCTTTTTGCCCCACAATTAGGGGAATTTCTGCAATTTTGCTCCAAAATACGGGGAATTTCTGCTTTTTAGCCTGAAAATAAGGGGAATGTATACTTTTTGCCACAAAAAAAAAAATTTCTTCATTTTTACTCCAAAATAAAATGAATTTTTGCTTTTTTGCCGCTAAAAAAGTGGAATTTCTGCCTTTTTCCCTCAAAACAAAAAGAATTTCTGTCTTTTTTGCTTCAAAATAAAGAAAATTTCTGACTTATTACACTGAAATAAGTGAAATTTCTGCAATTTTGCCTCAAAATAAGGGAAATTTCTGCCTTTTTGCCCCCAAATAATGGGAATTTCAGCCTTTTTACCTCAAAATAAGAGAAATTTCTTCATTTTTGCCCCAAAATATGGGAGATTTCTGCCTTTTTGCGCCAAAATAAGAAAAATTTCTGCAATTTTGTACCAAAATAAAAGAAATTTCCGCCTTTTTGCACCAAAATAAGAAAATTTCTGCTTTTTTTTCTGAAATAAGTGAAATTTCTGCAATTTTGCCCCAAAATAAGTGAAATTTCTGCAATTTTGCCCCAAAATAAGGGAAATTTCTGGAATTTTGCCCCAATATCAGTGGAATTTCTGAGTTTTGACCCAAAATAAGGAGAATTTGTTTCTTTTTGCCCCAACATATAGGGAATTTCTGCCTTTTTGCCCCACAATTAGGGGAATTTCTGCAATTTTGCTCCAAAATACTGGGAATTTCTGCCTTTTTGCCTGAAAATAAGAAGAATGCATACCTTTTTGCCATAAAAAAAGGAAATTTCTTCATTTTTGCTCCAAAATAAGAGGAATTTCTGCTTTTTTGCCTCTAAATAAGTGGAATTTCTATCTTTTTCACCCCAAAACAAAGGAAATTTCTGTCTTTTTGGCCCCAAAATAAGGAAAATTTCTGACTTATTACCCTGAAATAAGTGAAATTTCTGCAATTTTGCCCCAAAATAAGTGAAATTTCTGCAATTTTGCCCCAAAATAAGGGAAATTTCTGGAATTTTGCCCCAAAATAAGTGGAATTTCTGAGTTTAGCCCCAAAATAAAAAGAATTTCTGTCTTTTTGCCCTAACATATCGGAAATTTCTGCCTTTTTGCCCCACAATTAGGGGAATTTCTGCAATTTTGCTCCAAAATACGGGGAATTTCTGCTTTTTAGCCTGAAAATAAGGGGAATGTATATCTTTTGCCACAAAAAAAAAGAAATTTCTTCATTTTTACTCCAAAATAAAATGAATTTCTGCTTTTTTGCCGCTAAAAAAGTGGAATTTCTGTCTTTTTCCCCCAAAACAAAGGGAATTTCTGTCTTTTTTGCCCCAAAATAAGGAAAATTTCTGACTTATTACACTGAAATAAGTGAAATTTCTGCAATTTTGCCTCAAAATAAGGGAAATTTCTGCCTTTTTCCCCCAAATAAGGGAAATTTCTACCTTTTTACCCCAAATAAGAGGAATTTCTGCATTTTTTCCCCAAAATATGGGAGATTTGTGCCTTTTTGCCCCCAAAAAAGAAAAATTTCTGACATTTTGTACCAAAATAGAAATTTCTGCCTTTTTGCACCAAAATAGGAAAATTTCTGAATTTTTTTCTGAAATAAGTGAAATTTCTGCAATTTTGCCCCAAAATAAGTGAAATTTCTGCAATTTTGCCCCAAAATAAGGGAAATTTCTGTTTTTTACCCCCAAATAAGGGGAATTTCTGCCTTTTTACCTTAAAATAAGGGGAATTTCTGCATTTTTGCCACAAAATATTTGGAATTTCTGCAATTTTGCCCAAAAATAAGTGAAATTACTGCAATTTTTCCCCAAAATAAGTGAAATTTCTGCAATTTTGCCCCAAAATAAGGGAAATTTCTAGAATTTTGCCGCAAAATAAGTGGAATTTCTGAGTTTTGCCCCAAAATAAGGAGAATTTCTGTCTTTTTGCCCTAACATATAGGGAATTTCTGCCTCTTTGCCCCACAATTAGGGGATTTTCTGCAATTTTGCTCCAAAATACGGGTAATTTCTGCTTTTTAGCCCAAAAATAAGTGGAATGTATACCTTTTGCCACAAAAAAAGAAATTTCTTCATTTTTACTCCAAAATAAAAGGAATTTCTGCTTTTTTGCCTCTAAAAAAGTGGAATTTCTGTCTTTTTCCCCCAAAACAAAGGGAATTTCTGTCTTTTTTGCCCCAAAATAACGAAAATTTCTGACTTATTACCCTGAAATAAGTGAAATTTCTGCAATTTTCCTCAAAATAAGGGAAATTTCTGCCTTTTTGCCCCCAAATAAAGGAAATTTCAGCCTTTTTACCTCAAAATAAGAGGATTATCTTCATTTTTGCTCCAAAATATGGGAGATTTCTGCCTTTTTGCCCCAAAATAAGAAAAATTTCTGCAATTTTGTACCAAAATAAAAGATAATTCTGCCTTTTTGCACCAAAATAGGAAAATTTCTAAATTTTTTTCTGAAATAAGTTAAATTTCTGCAATTTTGCACCAAAATAAGTGAAATTTCTGCAATTTTGCCCCTAAATAAGGGAACTTTCTGGAATTTTGACCAAAAAAGTGTGGAATTTCTGAGTTTTTGCCCCAAAATAAGTGAAATTTCTTTTTTTTGCCCCCAAATAACGGGAATTTCTGCCTTTTTACCTCAAAATAAAGGGAATTTCTTCATTTTTGCCACAAAATATTTGGAATTTCTGCATTTTTGCATCAAAATAAGGATAATTTCTGCCTTTTTACCATGAAATAAGTGAAATTTCTGCAATTTTGCCCCAAAATAAGTGAAATTTCTGCAATTTTGCCCCAAAATAAAAGAAATTTCTGGAATTTTGCCCCAAAATAAATGGAATTTCTGAGTTTTGCCCCAAAAATAAAGAGAATTTCTGTCTTTTTGCCCTAACATATAGGAAATTTCTGCCTTTTTGCCCCACAATTAGGGTAATATCTGCAAGTTTGCTCCAAAATACGGGGAATTTCTGCCTTTTTGCCCGAAAATAAAGGGAATGTACACCTTTTGCCACAAAAAAAAGAAATTTCTTCATTTTTACTCCAAAATAAAAGGAATTTCTGCTTTTTTGCCTCTAAAAAAGTGGAATTACTGTATTTTTCCCCCAGAACATAGGGAATTTCTGTCTTTTTTGCCCCAAAATAAGGAAAATTTCTGACTTATTACCCTGAAAAAAGTGAAATTTCTGCAATTTTGCCCCAAAATAAGTGAAATTTCTGCAATTTTGCCCCAAAATAAGGGAAATTTCTGCAATTTTGCCCCAAAATAAGTGGAATTTCTGAGTTTTTCACCAAAATAAGGAGAATTTCTGTATTTTGCCCCAACATATAGGAAATTTCTGCCTTTTTGCCCCACAATTAGGGGAATTTCTGCAATTTTGCTCCAAAATACGGGTAATTTCTGCTTTTTAGCCCAAAAATAAGTGGAATGTATACATTTTGCCACAAAAAAAGGGAAATTTCTTCATTTTTGCTCCAAAATAAGGGGAATTTCTGCATTTTTGCCTCTAAATAAGTGGAATTTCTGTCTTTTTCCCTGAAAACAAAGGGAATTTCTGTCTTTTTTGCCCCAAAATAGAGAAAATTTCTGACTTATTACCCTGAAATAAGTGAAATTTCTGCAATTTTGCCTCAAAATAAGGGAAATTTCTGCCTTTTTGCCCCCAAATAAGGGGAATTTCAGCCTTTTACCTCAAAATAAGAGGAATTTCTGCATTTTTCCCCTAAATATGGGAGATTTCTGACTTTTTGCCCCAAAATAAGAAAAATTTCTGCAATTATGTACCAAAATAAAAGAAATTTCCGCCTTTTTGCACCAAAATAAGAAAATTCCTGCTTTTTTTTCTGAAATAAGTGAAATTTCTGCAATTTTGCCCCAAAATAAGTGAAATTTCTGCAATTTTGCCCCAAAATACGGGAAATTTCTGGAATTTTGCCCCAATATCAGTGGAATTTCTGAGTTTTGACCCAAAATAAGGAGAATTTGTTTCTTTTTGCCCAAACATATAGGGAATTTCTGCCTTTTTGCCCCACAATTAGGGGAATTTCTGCAATTTTGCTCCAAAATAAGAGGAATTTCTGCTTTTTTGCCTCTAAATAAGTGGAATTTCTGTCTTTTTCCCCCAAAACAAAGGGAATTTCTGTCTTTTTGGCCCCAAAATAAGGAAAATTTCTGACTTATTACCCTGAAATAAGTGAAATTTCTGCAATTTTTCCCCAAAATAAGTGAAATTTTGCAATTTTGCCCCAAAATAAGGGAAATTTCTGGAATTTTGCCCCAAAATAAGTAGAATTTCTGAATTTTGCCCCAAAATAAAGAGAATTTCTGTCTTTTTGCCCTAACATATAGGGAATTTCTGCCTCTTTGCCCCACAATTAGGCGAATTTCTGCAATATTGCTCCAAAATACGGGTAATTTCTGCCTTTTTGCCCGAAAATAAGTGGAATTCATACCTTTTGCCACAAAAAAGGGAAATTTCTTCATTTTTACTCCAAAATAAAAGGAATTTCTGCTTTTTTGCCTCTAAAAAAGTGGAATTTCTGTCTTTTTCTCCCAAAACAGGGAATTTCTGTCTTTTTTGCCCCAAAATAAAGAAAATTTCTGACTTATTACCCTGAAATAAGTGAAATTTCTGCAATTTTGCCTC
The DNA here is from genome assembly GCF_963924665.1 of Micromys minutus. NCBI lineage: Eukaryota > Metazoa > Chordata > Mammalia > Rodentia > Muridae > Micromys > Micromys minutus. The sequence continues at coordinate 646,764 of NW_027667573.1, forward strand.
AAAATAAGGGAAATTTCTGCCTTTTTGCCCCCAAATAAGGGAAATTTCAGCCTTATTACCTCAAAATAAGAGGAATTTCTGCATTTTTGCCTCAAAATATGGGGGATTTCTCCCTTTTTGCCCCAAAATAAGAAAAATTTCTGCAATTTTGTACCAAAATAAAAGAAATTTCTGACTTTTTGCACCAAAATAGAAAAATTTCTGAATTTTTTTCTGAAATAAGTTAAATTTCTGCAATTTTGCCCCAAAATAAGTGAAATTTCTGCAATTTTGCCCTAAAATAAGGGAAATTTCTGGAATTTTGCACCAAAATAAGTGGAATTTCTGAGTTTTGCCCCAAAATAAGGAGAATTTCTGTCTTTTTGCCCCAACATATAGGGAATTTCCCCCTTCTTGCCCCACAATTAGGGAAATTTCTGCAATTTTGCTCCAAAATACGGTAATTTCTGCCTTTTTGCCCGAAAATAAGAAGAATGCATACCTTTTTGCCATAAAAAATAGAAATTTCTTCAGTTTTGCTACAAAATAAGGGGAATTTCTGCTTTTTTGCCTCTAAATAAGTGGAATTTCTGTCTTTTTCCCCCAAAACAAAGGAAATTTCTGTCTTTTTTGCCCCAAAATAAGGAAATTTTCTGACTTATTACCCTGAAATAAGTGAAATTTCTGCAATTTTGCCCCAAAATAAGGGAAATTTCTGCCTTTTTGCCCCCAAATAAGGGGAATTTCAGCCTTTTTACCTCAAAATAAGAGAAATTTCTGCATTTTTGCCCCAAAATATGGGAGATTTCTGACTTTTTGCCCCAAAATTAGAAAAATTTCTGCAATTTTGTACCAAAATAAAAGAAATTTCGCCTTTTTGCACCAAAATAAGAAAATTTCTGCTTTTTTTTCTGAAATAAGTGAAATTTCTACAATTTTGCCCAAAAATAAGTGAAATTTCTGCAATTTTGCCCCCAAATAAGGGAAATTTCTGGAATTTTGCCCCAATATCAGTAGAATTTCTGAGTTTTGACCCAAAATAATAAGAATTTGTTTCTTTTTGCCCCAACATATAGGGAATTTCTCCCTTCTTGCCCCACAATTAGGGGAATTTCTGCAATTTTGCTCCAAAATACGGGTAATTTTGCTTTTTAGCCCAAAAATAAGTGGAATGTATACCTTTTGCCACAAAAAAGGGAAATTTCTTCATTTTTACTCCAAAATAAAAGGAATTTCTGCTTTTTTTGCCTCTAAAAAAGTGGAATTTCTGTTTTTTTCCCCCAAAACAAAGGAAATTTCTGTCTCTTTTGCCCCAAAATAACGAAAATTTCTGACTTATTATCCTGAAATAAGTGAAATTTCTGCAATTTTGCCTCAAAATACGGGAAATTTCTTCCTTTTTGCCCCCAAATAAGGGAAATTTCAGCCTTTTTACCTCAAAATAAGAGGAATTTCTGCATTTTTGCCCCAAAATATGAAGATTTCTGCCTTTTTGCCCCAAAATAAGAAAAATTTCTGCAATTTGTACCAAAATAAAAGAAATTTCTGCCTTTTTGCACCAAAATAAATAAATTCTGCTTATTTTTCTGAAATAAGTGAAATTTCTGCAATTTTGCCTCAAAATAAGTGGAATTTCTGAGTTTTGCCCCAAAATTAGGAGAATTTCTGTCTTTTTGCCCCAACATATAGGCAATTTCTGCCTTTTTGCCCCACAATTAGGGGAATTTCTGCAATTTTGCTCCAAAATACGGGGAATTTCTGCTTTTTAGCCTGAAAATAAGGGGAATGTATACTTTTTGCCACAAAAAAAAAAATTTCTTCATTTTTACTCCAAAATAAAATGAATTTTTGCTTTTTTGCCGCTAAAAAAGTGGAATTTCTGCCTTTTTCCCTCAAAACAAAAAGAATTTCTGTCTTTTTTGCTTCAAAATAAAGAAAATTTCTGACTTATTACACTGAAATAAGTGAAATTTCTGCAATTTTGCCTCAAAATAAGGGAAATTTCTGCCTTTTTGCCCCCAAATAATGGGAATTTCAGCCTTTTTACCTCAAAATAAGAGAAATTTCTTCATTTTTGCCCCAAAATATGGGAGATTTCTGCCTTTTTGCGCCAAAATAAGAAAAATTTCTGCAATTTTGTACCAAAATAAAAGAAATTTCCGCCTTTTTGCACCAAAATAAGAAAATTTCTGCTTTTTTTTCTGAAATAAGTGAAATTTCTGCAATTTTGCCCCAAAATAAGTGAAATTTCTGCAATTTTGCCCCAAAATAAGGGAAATTTCTGGAATTTTGCCCCAATATCAGTGGAATTTCTGAGTTTTGACCCAAAATAAGGAGAATTTGTTTCTTTTTGCCCCAACATATAGGGAATTTCTGCCTTTTTGCCCCACAATTAGGGGAATTTCTGCAATTTTGCTCCAAAATACTGGGAATTTCTGCCTTTTTGCCTGAAAATAAGAAGAATGCATACCTTTTTGCCATAAAAAAAGGAAATTTCTTCATTTTTGCTCCAAAATAAGAGGAATTTCTGCTTTTTTGCCTCTAAATAAGTGGAATTTCTATCTTTTTCACCCCAAAACAAAGGAAATTTCTGTCTTTTTGGCCCCAAAATAAGGAAAATTTCTGACTTATTACCCTGAAATAAGTGAAATTTCTGCAATTTTGCCCCAAAATAAGTGAAATTTCTGCAATTTTGCCCCAAAATAAGGGAAATTTCTGGAATTTTGCCCCAAAATAAGTGGAATTTCTGAGTTTAGCCCCAAAATAAAAAGAATTTCTGTCTTTTTGCCCTAACATATCGGAAATTTCTGCCATTTTGCCCCACAATTAGGGGAATTTCTGCAATTTTGCTCCAAAATACGGGGAATTTCTGCTTTTTAGCCTGAAAATAAGGGGAATGTATATCTTTTGCCACAAAAAAAAAAGAAATTTCTTCATTTTTACTCCAAAATAAAATGAATTTCTGCTTTTTTGCCGCTAAAAAAGTGGAATTTCTGTCTTTTTCCCCCAAAACAAAGGGAATTTCTGTCTTTTTTGCCCCAAAATAAGGAAAATTTCTGACTTATTACACTGAAATAAGTGAAATTTCTGCAATTTTGCCTCAAAATAAGGGAAATTTCTGCCTTTTTCCCCCAAATAAGGGAAATTTCTACCTTTTTACCCCAAATAAGAGGAATTTCTGCATTTTTTCCCCAAAATATGGGAGATTTGTGCCTTTTTGCCCCCAAAAAAGAAAAATTTCTGACATTTTGTACCAAAATAGAAATTTCTGCCTTTTTGCACCAAAATAGGAAAATTTCTGAATTTTTTTCTGAAATAAGTGAAATTTCTGCAATTTTGCCCCAAAATAAGTGAAATTTCTGCAATTTTGCCCCAAAATAAGGGAAATTTCTGTTTTTTACCCCCAAATAAGGGGAATTTCTGCCTTTTTACCTTAAAATAAGGGGAATTTCTGCATTTTTGCCACAAAATATTTGGAATTTCTGCAATTTTGCCCAAAAATAAGTGAAATTACTGCAATTTTTCCCCAAAATAAGTGAAATTTCTGCAATTTTGCCCCAAAATAAGGGAAATTTCTAGAATTTTGCCGCAAAATAAGTGGAATTTCTGAGTTTTGCCCCAAAATAAGGAGAATTTCTGTCTTTTTGCCCTAACATATAGGGAATTTCTGCCTCTTTGCCCCACAATTAGGGGATTTTCTGCAATTTTGCTCCAAAATACGGGTAATTTCTGCTTTTTAGCCCAAAAATAAGTGGAATGTATACCTTTTGCCACAAAAAAAGAAATTTCTTCATTTTTACTCCAAAATAAAAGGAATTTCTGCTTTTTTGCCTCTAAAAAAGTGGAATTTCTGTCTTTTTCCCCCAAAACAAAGGGAATTTCTGTCTTTTTTGCCCCAAAATAACGAAAATTTCTGACTTATTACCCTGAAATAAGTGAAATTTCTGCAATTTTCCTCAAAATAAGGGAAATTTCTGCCTTTTTGCCCCCAAATAAAGGAAATTTCAGCCTTTTTACCTCAAAATAAGAGGATTATCTTCATTTTTGCTCCAAAATATGGGAGATTTCTGCCTTTTTGCCCCAAAATAAGAAAAATTTCTGCAATTTTGTACCAAAATAAAAGATAATTCTGCCTTTTTGCACCAAAATAGGAAAATTTCTAAATTTTTTTCTGAAATAAGTTAAATTTCTGCAATTTTGCACCAAAATAAGTGAAATTTCTGCAATTTTGCCCTAAATAAGGGAACTTTCTGGAATTTTGACCAAAAAAGTGTGGAATTTCTGAGTTTTTGCCCCAAAATAAGTGAAATTTCTTTTTTTTGCCCCCAAATAACGGGAATTTCTGCCTTTTTACCTCAAAATAAAGGGAATTTCTTCATTTTTGCCACAAAATATTTGGAATTTCTGCATTTTTGCATCAAAATAAGGATAATTTCTGCCTTTTTACCATGAAATAAGTGAAATTTCTGCAATTTTGCCCCAAAATAAGTGAAATTTCTGCAATTTTGCCCCAAAATAAAAGAAATTTCTGGAATTTTGCCCCAAAATAAATGGAATTTCTGAGTTTTGCCCCAAAAATAAAGAGAATTTCTGTCTTTTTGCCCTAACATATAGGAAATTTCTGCCTTTTTGCCCCACAATTAGGGTAATATCTGCAAGTTTGCTCCAAAATACGGGGAATTTCTGCCTTTTTGCCCGAAAATAAAGGGAATGTACACCTTTTGCCACAAAAAAAAGAAATTTCTTCATTTTTACTCCAAAATAAAAGGAATTTCTGCTTTTTTGCCTCTAAAAAAGTGGAATTACTGTATTTTTCCCCCAGAACATAGGGAATTTCTGTCTTTTTTGCCCCAAAATAAGGAAAATTTCTGACTTATTACACTGAAATAAGTGAAATTTCTGCAATTTTGCCTCAAAATAAGGGAAATTTCTGCCTTTTTCCCCCAAATAAGGGAAATTTCTACCTTTTTACCCCAAATAAGAGGAATTTCTGCATTTTTTCCCCAAAATATGGGAGATTTGTGCCTTTTTGCCCCCAAAAAAGAAAAATTTCTGACATTTTGTACCAAAATAGAAATTTCTGCCTTTTTGCACCAAAATAGGAAAATTTCTGAATTTTTTTCTGAAATAAGTGAAATTTCTGCAATTTTGCCCCAAAATAAGTGAAATTTCTGCAATTTTGCCCCAAAATAAGGGAAATTTCTGTTTTTTACCCCCAAATAAGGGGAATTTCTGCCTTTTTACCTTAAAATAAGGGGAATTTCTGCATTTTTGCCACAAAATATTTGGAATTTCTGCAATTTTGCCCAAAAATAAGTGAAATTACTGCAATTTTTCCCCAAAATAAGTGAAATTTCTGCAATTTTGCCCCAAAATAAGGGAAATTTCTAGAATTTTGCCGCAAAATAAGTGGAATTTCTGAGTTTTGCCCCAAAATAAGGAGAATTTCTGTCTTTTTGCCCTAACATATAGGGAATTTCTGCCTCTTTGCCCCACAATTAGGGGATTTTCTGCAATTTTGCTCCAAAATACGGGTAATTTCTGCTTTTTAGCCCAAAAATAAGTGGAATGTATACCTTTTGCCACAAAAAAAGAAATTTCTTCATTTTTACTCCAAAATAAAAGGAATTTCTGCTTTTTTGCCTCTAAAAAAGTGGAATTTCTGTCTTTTTCCCCCAAAACAAAGGGAATTTCTGTCTTTTTTGCCCCAAAATAACGAAAATTTCTGACTTATTACCCTGAAATAAGTGAAATTTCTGCAATTTTCCTCAAAATAAGGGAAATTTCTGCCTTTTTGCCCCCAAATAAAGGAAATTTCAGCCTTTTTACCTCAAAATAAGAGGATTATCTTCATTTTTGCTCCAAAATATGGGAGATTTCTGCCTTTTTGCCCCAAAATAAGAAAAATTTCTGCAATTTTGTACCAAAATAAAAGATAATTCTGCCTTTTTGCACCAAAATAGGAAAATTTCTAAATTTTTTTCTGAAATAAGTTAAATTTCTGCAATTTTGCACCAAAATAAGTGAAATTTCTGCAATTTTGCCCCTAAATAAGGGAACTTTCTGGAATTTTGACCAAAAAAGTGTGGAATTTCTGAGTTTTTGCCCCAAAATAAGTGAAATTTCTTTTTTTTGCCCCCAAATAACGGGAATTTCTGCCTTTTTACCTCAAAATAAAGGGAATTTCTTCATTTTTGCCACAAAATATTTGGAATTTCTGCATTTTTGCATCAAAATAAGGATAATTTCTGCCTTTTTACCATGAAATAAGTGAAATTTCTGCAATTTTGCCCCAAAATAAGTGAAATTTCTGCAATTTTGCCCCAAAATAAAAGAAATTTCTGGAATTTTGCCCCAAAATAAATGGAATTTCTGAGTTTTGCCCCAAAAATAAAGAGAATTTCTGTCTTTTTGCCCTAACATATAGGAAATTTCTGCCTTTTTGCCCCACAATTAGGGTAATATCTGCAAGTTTGCTCCAAAATACGGGGAATTTCTGCCTTTTTGCCCGAAAATAAAGGGAATGTACACCTTTTGCCACAAAAAAAAGAAATTTCTTCATTTTTACTCCAAAATAAAAGGAATTTCTGCTTTTTTGCCTCTAAAAAAGTGGAATTACTGTATTTTTCCCCCAGAACATAGGGAATTTCTGTCTTTTTTGCCCCAAAATAAGGAAAATTTCTGACTTATTACCCTGAAAAAAGTGAAATTTCTGCAATTTTGCCCCAAAATAAGTGAAATTTCTGCAATTTTGCCCCAAAATAAGGGAAATTTCTGCAATTTTGCCCCAAAATAAGTGGAATTTCTGAGTTTTTCACCAAAATAAGGAGAATTTCTGTATTTTGCACCAACATATAGGAAATTTCTGCCTTTTTGCCCCACAATTAGGGGAATTTCTGCAATTTTGCTCCAAAATACGGGTAATTTCTGCTTTTTAGCCCAAAAATAAGTGGAATGTATACATTTTGCCACAAAAAAAGGGAAATTTCTTCATTTTTGCTCCAAAATAAGGGGAATTTCTGCATTTTTGCCTCTAAATAAGTGGAATTTCTGTCTTTTTCCCTGAAAACAAAGGGAATTTCTGTCTTTTTTGCCCCAAAATAGAGAAAATTTCTGACTTATTACCCTGAAATAAGTGAAATTTCTGCAATTTTGCCTCAAAATAAGGGAAATTTCTGCCTTTTTGCCCCCAAATAAGGGGAATTTCAGCCTTTTACCTCAAAATAAGAGGAATTTCTGCATTTTTCCCCTAAATATGGGAGATTTCTGACTTTTTGCCCCAAAATAAGAAAAATTTCTGCAATTATGTACCAAAATAAAAGAAATTTCCGCCTTTTTGCACCAAAATAAGAAAATTCCTGCTTTTTTTTCTGAAATAAGTGAAATTTCTGCAATTTTGCCCCAAAATAAGTGAAATTTCTGCAATTTTGCCCCAAAATACGGGAAATTTCTGGAATTTTGCCCCAATATCAGTGGAATTTCTGAGTTTTGACCCAAAATAAGGAGAATTTGTTTCTTTTTGCCCAAACATATAGGGAATTTCTGCCTTTTTGCCCCACAATTAGGGGAATTTCTGCAATTTTGCTCCAAAATAAGAGGAATTTCTGCTTTTTTGCCTCTAAATAAGTGGAATTTCTGTCTTTTTCCCCCAAAACAAAGGGAATTTCTGTCTTTTTGGCCCCAAAATAAGGAAAATTTCTGACTTATTACCCTGAAATAAGTGAAATTTCTGCAATTTTTCCCCAAAATAAGTGAAATTTTGCAATTTTGCCCCAAAATAAGGGAAATTTCTGGAATTTTGCCCCAAAATAAGTAGAATTTCTGAATTTTGCCCCAAAATAAAGAGAATTTCTGTCTTTTTGCCCTAACATATAGGGAATTTCTGCCTCTTTGCCCCACAATTAGGCGAATTTCTGCAATATTGCTCCAAAATACGGGTAATTTCTGCCTTTTTGCCCGAAAATAAGTGGAATTCATACCTTTTGCCACAAAAAAGGGAAATTTCTTCATTTTTACTCCAAAATAAAAGGAATTTCTGCTTTTTTGCCTCTAAAAAAGTGGAATTTCTGTCTTTTTCTCCCAAAACAAAGGGAATTTCTGTCTTTTTTGCCCCAAAATAAAGAAAATTTCTGACTTATTACCCTGAAATAAGTGAAATTTCTGCAATTTTGCCTCAAAATAAGGGAAATTTCTGCCTTTTTGCCCCCAAATAAGGGAAATTTCAGCCTTATTACCTCAAAATAAGAGGAATTTCTGCATTTTTGCCTCAAAATATGGGGGATTTCTCCCTTTTTGCCCCAAAATAAGAAAAATTTCTGCAATTTTGTACCAAAATAAAAGAAATTTCTGACTTTTTGCACCAAAATAGAAAAATTTCTGAATTTTTTTCTGAAATAAGTTAAATTTCTGCAATTTTGCCCCAAAATAAGTGAAATTTCTGCAATTTTGCCCTAAAATAAGGGAAATTTCTGGAATTTTGCACCAAAATAAGTGGAATTTCTGAGTTTTGCCCCAAAATAAGGAGAATTTCTGTCTTTTTGCCCCAACATATAGGGAATTTCCCCCTTCTTGCCCCACAATTAGGGAAATTTCTGCAATTTTGCTCCAAAATACGGTAATTTCTGCTTTTTTGCCCGAAAATAAGAAGAATGCATACCTTTTTGCCATAAAAAATAGAAATTTCTTCAGTTTTGCTACAAAATAAGGGGAATTTCTGCTTTTTTGCCTCTAAATAAGTGGAATTTCTGTCTTTTTCCCCCAAAACAAAGGAAATTTCTGTCTTTTTTGCCCCAAAATAAGGAAATTTTCTGACTTATTACCCTGAAATAATTGAAATTTCTGCAATTTTGCCTCAAAATAAGGGAAATTTCTGCCTTTTTGCCCCCAAATAAGGCGAATTTCAGCCTTTTTACCTCAAAATAAGAGAAATTTCTGCATTTTTGCCCCAAAATATGGGAGATTTCTGCCTTTTTGCCCCAAAATTAGAAAAATTTCTGCAATTTTGTACCAAAATAAAAGAAATTTCGCCTTTTTGCACCAAAATAAGAAAATTTCTGCTTTTTTTTCTGAAATAAGTGAAATTTCTGCAATTTTGCCCAAAAATAAGTGAAATTTCTGCAATTTTGCCCCAAAATAAGGGAAATTTCTGGAATTTTGCCCCAATATCAGTAGAATTTCTGAGTTTTGACCCAAAATAAGGAGAATTTGTTTCTTTTTGCCCCAACATATAGGGAATTTCTCCCTTCTTGCCCCACAATTAGGGGAATTTCTGCAATTTTGCTCCAAAATACGGGTAATTTCTGCTTTTTAGCCCAAAAATAAGTGGAATGTATACCTTTTGCCACAAAAAAGGGAAATTTCTTCATTTTTACTCCAAAATAAAAGGAATTTCTGCTTTTTTTTCCTCTAAAAAAGTGGAATTTCTGTTTTTTTCCCCCAAAACAAAGGAAATTTCTGTCTCTTTTGCCCCAAAATAACGAAAATTTCTGACTTATTATCCTGAAATAAGTGAAATTTCTGCAATTTTGCCTCAAAATAAGGGAAATTTCTGCCTTTTTGCCCCCAAATAAGGGGAATTTCAGCCTTTTTACCTCAAAATAAGAGGAATTTCTGCATTTTTGCCCCAAAATATGAAGATTTCTGCCTTTTTGCCCCAAAATAAGAAAAATTTTTGCAATTTGTACCAAAATAAAAGAAATTTCTGCCTTTTTGCACCAAAATAAATAAATTCTGCTTATTTTTCTGAAATAAGTGAAATTTCTGCAATTTTGCCCCAAAATAAGTAAAATTTCTGCAATTTTGCCCCAAAATAAGGGAAATTTCTGGAATTTTGCCCCCAAAATAAGTGGAATTTCTGAGTTTTACCCCAAAATAAGGAGAATTTCTGTATTTTTGCCCTAACATATAGGGAATTTCTGTTTTTTTGCCCCACAATTAGGGGAATTTCTGCAATTTTGCTTCAAAATACGGGGAATTTCTGCCTTTTTGCCCGAAAATAAGAAGAATGCATACCTTTTTGCCATAAAAAAGGGAAATTTCTTCATTTTTGCTCCAAAATAAGGCGAATTTCTGCTTTTTTGCCTCTAAATAAGTGGAATTTCTGTCTTTTTCCCCTAAAACAAAGGGAATTTCTGTCCTTTTGGCCCCAAAATAAGGAAAATTTCTGACTTATTACCCTGAAATAAGTGAAATTTCTGCAATTTTGCCCCAAAATAAGGGAAATTTCTGCCTTTTTTCCCCCAAATAAGAGAAATTTCAGCTTTTTTACCTCAAAATAAGGGGAATTACGGCATTTTTGCCACAAAATATTAGGAAATTTTTCCTTTTTGCCCCAAAATAAGAAAAATTTCTGCCTTTTTTCCCTGAAATAAGTGAAATTTCTGCAATTTTTCCCCAAAATAAGTGAAATTTCTGCAATTTTGCTTTAAAATAAGAAAAATTTCTAGAATTTTGCCCCAAAATAAGTGGAATTTCTGAGTTTTGCCCCAAAATAAGGAGAATTTCTGTTTTTTGCCCCAACATATAGTGAATTTCTGCCTTTTTGCCCTAAAATTAGGGGAATTTTTGCAATTTTGCTCGAAAATACGGGGAATTTCTGCCTTTTGCCCGAAAATAAGAAGAATGCATACCTTTTTGCCATAAAAAAGGGAAATTTCTACATTTTTACTCCAAAATAAAAGTTATTTCTGGTTTTTTGCCTCTAAAAAAGTGGAATTTCTGTCTTTTCCCCCCAAAACAAAGGGAATTTCTGTTTTTTTTGCCCCAAAATAACGAAAATTTCTGACTTATTACTCTGAAATAAGTGAAATTTCTGCAATTTTGCCCCAAAATAAGAGAAATTCTTCTTTTTTGCCCCCAAATAAGGGGAATTTCAGCCTTTTTACCTCAAAATAAGAAAAATTTCTGCATTTTTGCCCCAAAATATGAGAAATTTATGCCTTTTTGCCCCAAAATTAGGGGAGTTTCTGAAATTTTGCTTCAAAATACAGGGAATTTCTGCCTCTTTTTCCGAAAATAAGGGGAACTTCTGCCGATTTGCCCCAAATAATAGGAATTTCTGCATTTTTGCCCCAATATTAGGGGAATTTCTGCAATTTTGCTCCAAAATACGGGAAATTTCTGCTTTTTTGCCAAAAATTAAGGGGATTTTCTGCCTTTTTGCCCCCAAACAAGGGACATTTCTGCAATTTTATCCCAAAATAAGGGGAATTTCTGCCTTTTTGCCCCCAAATAAGAGGAATTTCTACCTTTTTGCCCTGAAATATGTGAAATGTCTGCAATTTTACCACAAAATAAGGTGAATTTCTGCCTTTTGCCCCAAAATAATGGGAATTTCTGCATTTTGCCCTAAAATAAGAAAAGTTTTTGTTTTTTTTTTTCTGAAATAAGTGAAATTTCTGCAATTTTGCCTCAAAATAAGGGAAATTTCTGCCCTTTTGCCCCCAAATAAGGGGAATTTCAGCCTTTTTACCTCAAAATAAGAGGAATTTCTGCATTTTTGCCCCAAAATATGGGAGATTTCTGCCTTTTTGCCCCAAAATAAGAAAAATTTCTGCAATTTTGTAACAAAATAAAAGAAATTTCTGCCTTTTTGCACCAAAATAAGAAAATTCTGCTTTTTTTCTGAAATAAGTGAAATTTATGTAATTTTGCCTGAAAATAAGTGAAATTTCTGCAATTTTGCCCCAAAATAAGGGAAATTTCTGGAATTTTGCCCCAAAATAAGTGGAATTTCTGAGTTTTGCCCCAAAATAAGGAGAATTTCTGTCTTTTTGCCCCAACATATAGGGAATTTCTGCCTTTTTGCCCCACAATTAGAAGAATATCTGCAAGTTTGCTCCAAAATACGGGGAATTTCTGCCTTTTTGCCCGAAAATAAAGGGAATGTATACATTTGCCACAAAAAAAAAGAAATTTCTTCATTTTTACTCCAAAATAAAAGGAATTTCTGCTTTTTTGCCTCTAAAAAAGTGGAATTACTGTCTTTTCCCCCAGAACATAGGGAATTTCTGTCTTTTTTGCCCCAAAATAAGGAAAATTTCTGACTTATTACCCTGAAAAAAGTGAAATTTCTGCAATTTTGCCCCAAAATAAGTGAAATTTCTGCAATTTCACCCCAAAATAAGGGAAATTTCTGCAATTTTGCCCTAAAATAAGTGAAATTTCTGAGTTTTTCACCAAAATAAGAAAAATTTCTGTCTTTTTGCCCCAACATATAGGGAATTTCTGCCTTTTTGACCCACAATTAGGGGAATTTCTGCAATTTTGCTCTAAAATAGGGAGAATTTCTGCCTTTTTGCCCGAAAATAAGAAGAATGCATACCTTTTTGCCATAAAAAAGGGAAATTTCTTCATTTTTGCTCCAAAATAAGGGGAATTTCTGCATTTTTGCCTCTAAATAAGTGGAATTTCTGTCTTTTTCCCTGAAAACAAAGGGAATTTCTGTTTTTTTGCCCCAAACTAAGAAAAATTTCTGACTTAGTACCCTGAAATAAGTGAAATTTCTGCAATTTTGCCCCAAAATATGGGAAATTTCTGACTTTTTGCCCCCAAATAAGGAGAATTTCAGCCTTTTTACCTCAAAATAAGGGGAATTTCTGCATTTTTGCCTCAAAATATGGGAAATTTCTGCCTTTTTGCCCCAAAATAAGAAAATTTCTGCTTTTTTTCCCTGAAATAAGTGAAATTTCTGCAATTTTGCCCCAAAATAAGTGAAATTTCTGCAATTTTGGCCAAAAATAAGGGAAATTTTGAAATTTTGTTCCAAAATAAGTGGAATTTCTGAGTTTTGCCCCAAAATAAGGAGAATTTCTGTCTTTTTGCCCCAACATATAGGGAATTTCTGCAATTTTACTCCAAAATACGGGGAATTTCTGCCTTTTTGCCTGAAAATAAGAAGAATGCATACCTTTTGGCTATAAAAAGGGAAATTTCTGCAATTTTGCTCCAAAATAAGGGGAATTTCTGCTTTTTTGCCTCTAAATAAATGGAATTTCTGTCTTTTTCCACCCATAAAAATGGAATTTCTGTATTTTTTGCCCCAAAATAAGGAAAATTTCTGAATTATTACCCTGAAATAAGTGAAATTTCTGCAATTTTGCCCCAAAATAAGGGAAATTTCTGCCTTTTTTCCCCCAAATAAGAGAAATTTCAGCTTTTTTACCTCAAAATAAGGGGAATTACGGCATTTTTGCCACAAAATATTAGGAAATTTTTCCTTTTTGCCCCAAAATAAGAAAAATTTCTGCCTTTTTTCCCTGAAATAAGTGAAATTTCTGCAATTTTTCCCCAAAATAAGTGAAATTTCTGCAATTTTGCTTTAAAATAAGAAAAATTTCTAGAATTTTGCCCCAAAATAAGTGGAATTTCTGAGTTTTGCCCCAAAATAAGGAGAATTTCTGTTTTTTGCCCCAACATATAGTGAATTTCTGCCTTTTTGCCCTAAAATTAGGGGAATTTTTGCAATTTTGCTCGAAAATACGGGGAATTTCTGCCTTTTGCCCGAAAATAAGAAGAATGCATACCTTTTTGCCATAAAAAAGGGAAATTTCTACATTTTTACTCCAAAATAAAAGTTATTTCTGGTTTTTTGCCTCTAAAAAAGTGGAATTTCTGTCTTTTCCCCCCAAAACAAAGGGAATTTCTGTTTTTTTTGCCCCAAAATAACGAAAATTTCTGACTTATTACTCTGAAATAAGTGAAATTTCTGCAATTTTGCCCCAAAATAAGAGAAATTCTTCTTTTTTGCCCCCAAATAAGGGGAATTTCAGCCTTTTTACCTCAAAATAAGAAAAATTTCTGCATTTTTGCCCCAAAATATGAGAAATTTATGCCTTTTTGCCCCAAAATTAGGGGAGTTTCTGAAATTTTGCTTCAAAATACAGGGAATTTCTGCCTCTTTTTCCGAAAATAAGGGGAACTTCTGCCGATTTGCCCCAAATAATAGGAATTTCTGCATTTTTGCCCCAATATTAGGGGAATTTCTGCAATTTTGCTCCAAAATACGGGAAATTTCTGCTTTTTTGCCAAAAATTAAGGGGATTTTCTGCCTTTTTGCCCCCAAACAAGGGACATTTCTGCAATTTTATCCCAAAATAAGGGGAATTTCTGCCTTTTTGCCCCCAAATAAGAGGAATTTCTACCTTTTTGCCCTGAAATATGTGAAATGTCTGCAATTTTACCACAAAATAAGGTGAATTTCTGCCTTTTGCCCCAAAATAATGGGAATTTCTGCATTTTGCCCTAAAATAAGAAAAGTTTTTGTTTTTTTTTTTCTGAAATAAGTGAAATTTCTGCAATTTTGCCTCAAAATAAGGGAAATTTCTGCCCTTTTGCCCCCAAATAAGGGGAATTTCAGCCTTTTTACCTCAAAATAAGAGGAATTTCTGCATTTTTGCCCCAAAATATGGGAGATTTCTGCCTTTTTGCCCCAAAATAAGAAAAATTTCTGCAATTTTGTAACAAAATAAAAGAAATTTCTGCCTTTTTGCACCAAAATAAGAAAATTCTGCTTTTTTTCTGAAATAAGTGAAATTTATGTAATTTTGCCTGAAAATAAGTGAAATTTCTGCAATTTTGCCCCAAAATAAGGGAAATTTCTGGAATTTTGCCCCAAAATAAGTGGAATTTCTGAGTTTTGCCCCAAAATAAGGAGAATTTCTGTCTTTTTGCCCCAACATATAGGGAATTTCTGCCTTTTTGCCCCACAATTAGAAGAATATCTGCAAGTTTGCTCCAAAATACGGGGAATTTCTGCCTTTTTGCCCGAAAATAAAGGGAATGTATACATTTGCCACAAAAAAAAAGAAATTTCTTCATTTTTACTCCAAAATAAAAGGAATTTCTGCTTTTTTGCCTCTAAAAAAGTGGAATTACTGTCTTTTCCCCCAGAACATAGGGAATTTCTGTCTTTTTTGCCCCAAAATAAGGAAAATTTCTGACTTATTACCCTGAAAAAAGTGAAATTTCTGCAATTTTGCCCCAAAATAAGTGAAATTTCTGCAATTTCACCCCAAAATAAGGGAAATTTCTGCAATTTTGCCCTAAAATAAGTGAAATTTCTGAGTTTTTCACCAAAATAAGAAAAATTTCTGTCTTTTTGCCCCAACATATAGGGAATTTCTGCCTTTTTGACCCACAATTAGGGGAATTTCTGCAATTTTGCTCTAAAATAGGGAGAATTTCTGCCTTTTTGCCCGAAAATAAGAAGAATGCATACCTTTTTGCCATAAAAAAGGGAAATTTCTTCATTTTTGCTCCAAAATAAGGGGAATTTCTGCATTTTTGCCTCTAAATAAGTGGAATTTCTGTCTTTTTCCCTGAAAACAAAGGGAATTTCTGTTTTTTTGCCCCAAACTAAGAAAAATTTCTGACTTAGTACCCTGAAATAAGTGAAATTTCTGCAATTTTGCCCCAAAATATGGGAAATTTCTGACTTTTTGCCCCCAAATAAGGAGAATTTCAGCCTTTTTACCTCAAAATAAGGGGAATTTCTGCATTTTTGCCTCAAAATATGGGAAATTTCTGCCTTTTTGCCCCAAAATAAGAAAATTTCTGCTTTTTTTCCCTGAAATAAGTGAAATTTCTGCAATTTTGCCCCAAAATAAGTGAAATTTCTGCAATTTTGGCCAAAAATAAGGGAAATTTTGAAATTTTGTTCCAAAATAAGTGGAATTTCTGAGTTTTGCCCCAAAATAAGGAGAATTTCTGTCTTTTTGCCCCAACATATAGGGAATTTCTGCAATTTTACTCCAAAATACGGGGAATTTCTGCCTTTTTGCCTGAAAATAAGAAGAATGCATACCTTTTGGCTATAAAAAGGGAAATTTATGCAATTTTGCTCCAAAATAAGGGGAATTTCTGCTTTTTTGCCTCTAAATAAATGGAATTTCTGTCTTTTTCCACCCATAAAAATGGAATTTCTGTATTTTTTGCCCCAAAATAAGGAAAATTTCTGAATTATTACCCTGAAATAAGTGAAATTTCTGCAATTTTGCCCCAAAATAAGGGAAATTTCTGCCTTTTTTCCCCCAAATAAGAGAAATTTCAGCTTTTTTACCTCAAAATAAGGGGAATTACGGCATTTTTGCCACAAAATATTAGGAAATTTTTCCTTTTTGCCCCAAAATAAGAAAAATTTCTGCCTTTTTTCCCTGAAATAAGTGAAATTTCTGCAATTTTTCCCCAAAATAAGTGAAATTTCTGCAATTTTGCTTTAAAATAAGAAAAATTTCTAGAATTTTGCCCCAAAATAAGTGGAATTTCTGAGTTTTGCCCCAAAATAAGGAGAATTTCTGTTTTTTGCCCCAACATATAGTGAATTTCTGCCTTTTTGCCCTAAAATTAGGGGAATTTTTGCAATTTTGCTCGAAAATACGGGGAATTTCTGCCTTTTGCCCGAAAATAAGAAGAATGCATACCTTTTTGCCATAAAAAAGGGAAATTTCTACATTTTTACTCCAAAATAAAAGTTATTTCTGGTTTTTTGCCTCTAAAAAAGTGGAATTTCTGTCTTTTCCCCCCAAAACAAAGGGAATTTCTGTTTTTTTTGCCCCAAAATAACGAAAATTTCTGACTTATTACTCTGAAATAAGTGAAATTTCTGCAATTTTGCCCCAAAATAAGAGAAATTCTTCTTTTTTGCCCCCAAATAAGGGGAATTTCAGCCTTTTTACCTCAAAATAAGAAAAATTTCTGCATTTTTGCCCCAAAATATGAGAAATTTATGCCTTTTTGCCCCAAAATTAGGGGAGTTTCTGAAATTTTGCTTCAAAATACAGGGAATTTCTGCCTCTTTTTCCGAAAATAAGGGGAACTTCTGCCGATTTGCCCCAAATAATAGGAATTTCTGCATTTTTGCCCCAATATTAGGGGAATTTCTGCAATTTTGCTCCAAAATACGGGAAATTTCTGCTTTTTTGCCAAAAATTAAGGGGATTTTCTGCCTTTTTGCCCCCAAACAAGGGACATTTCTGCAATTTTATCCCAAAATAAGGGGAATTTCTGCCTTTTTGCCCCCAAATAAGAGGAATTTCTACCTTTTTGCCCTGAAATATGTGAAATGTCTGCAATTTTACCACAAAATAAG
Organism: Micromys minutus; assembly: GCF_963924665.1. Taxonomy (NCBI): domain Eukaryota; kingdom Metazoa; phylum Chordata; class Mammalia; order Rodentia; family Muridae; genus Micromys; species Micromys minutus. The sequence goes on from NW_027667573.1 coordinate 663,829, forward strand.
GTGAATTTCTGCCTTTTGCCCCAAAATAATGGGAATTTCTGCATTTTGCCCTAAAATAAGAAAAGTTTTTGTTTTTTTTTTTCTGAAATAAGTGAAATTTCTGCAATTTTGCCTCAAAATAAGGGAAATTTCTGCCCTTTTGCCCCCAAATAAGGGGAATTTCAGCCTTTTTAAATCAAAATAAGAGGAATTTCTGCATTTTTGCCCCAAAATATGGGAGATTTCTGCCTTTTTGCCCCAAAATAAGAAAAATTTCTGCAATTTTGTAACAAAATAAAAGAAATTTCTGCCTTTTTGCACCAAAATAAGAAAATTCTGCTTTTTTTCTGAAATAAGTGAAATTTATGTAATTTTGCCTGAAAATAAGTGAAATTTCTGCAATTTTGCCCCAAAATAAGGGAAATTTCTGGAATTTTGCCCCAAAATAAGTGGAATTTCTGAGTTTTGCCCCAAAATAAGGAGAATTTCTGTCTTTTTGCCCCAACATATAGGGAATTTCTGCCTTTTTGCCCCACAATTAGAAGAATATCTGCAAGTTTGCTCCAAAATACGGGGAATTTCTGCCTTTTTGCCCGAAAATAAAGGGAATGTATACATTTGCCACAAAAAAAAAGAAATTTCTTCATTTTTACTCCAAAATAAAAGGAATTTCTGCTTTTTTGCCTCTAAAAAAGTGGAATTACTGTCTTTTCCCCCAGAACATAGGGAATTTCTGTCTTTTTTGCCCCAAAATAAGGAAAATTTCTGACTTATTACCCTGAAAAAAGTGAAATTTCTGCAATTTTGCCCCAAAATAAGTGAAATTTCTGCAATTTCACCCCAAAATAAGGGAAATTTCTGCAATTTTGCCCTAAAATAAGTGAAATTTCTGAGTTTTTCACCAAAATAAGAAAAATTTCTGTCTTTTTGCCCCAACATATAGGGAATTTCTGCCTTTTTGACCCACAATTAGGGGAATTTCTGCAATTTTGCTCTAAAATAGGGAGAATTTCTGCCTTTTTGCCCGAAAATAAGAAGAATGCATACCTTTTTGCCATAAAAAAGGGAAATTTCTTCATTTTTGCTCCAAAATAAGGGGAATTTCTGCATTTTTGCCTCTAAATAAGTGGAATTTCTGTCTTTTTCCCTGAAAACAAAGGGAATTTCTGTTTTTTTGCCCCAAAGTAAGAAAAATTTCTGACTTAGTACCCTGAAATAAGTGAAATTTCTGCAATTTTGCCCCAAAATATGGGAAATTTCTGACTTTTTGCCCCCAAATAAGGAGAATTTCAGCCTTTTTACCTCAAAATAAGGGGAATTTCTGCATTTTTGCCTCAAAATATGGGAAATTTCTGCCTTTTTGCCCCAAAATAAGAAAATTTCTGCTTTTTTTCCCTGAAATAAGTGAAATTTCTGCAATTTTGCCCCAAAATAAGTGAAATTTCTGCAATTTTGGCCAAAAATAAGGGAAATTTTGAAATTTTGTTCCAAAATAAGTGGAATTTCTGAGTTTTGCCCCAAAATAAGGAGAATTTCTGTCTTTTTGCCCCAACATATAGGGAATTTCTGCAATTTTACTCCAAAATACGGGGAATTTCTGCCTTTTTGCCTGAAAATAAGAAGAATGCATACCTTTTGGCTATAAAAAGGGAAATTTCTGCAATTTTGCTCCAAAATAAGGGGAATTTCTGCTTTTTTGCCTCTAAATAAATGGAATTTCTGTCTTTTTCCACCCATAAAAATGGAATTTCTGTATTTTTTGCCCCAAAATAAGGAAAATTTCTGAATTATTACCCTGAAATAAGTGAAATTTCTGCAATTTTGCCCCAGTATAAGAGAAATTTCTGCATTTTTGCCCGCAAATAAGGGGAATTTCAGCCTTTTTACCTCAAAATAAGTGGAATTTCTGCATTTTTGCCTCAAAATATTAGGAATTTCTGACTTTTTGCCCCTAAAAACGGAAAATTTCGGCCTTTTTTCCCTGAAAAAAGTGAAATTTCTGCAATTTTGCCCCAAAATAATTGAAATTTCTGCAATTTTGCCCCAAAATAAGGGGAATTTTGGGAATTTTGCCACAAAATAAATGGAATTTCTGAATTTTGCCCCCAAATGAGGAGAATTTCTGTCGTTTTGCCCTAACATATAGGGAATTTTTGCCTTTTTGCCCCACAATTAGGGGAATTTCTGCAATTTTGCTCCAAAATATGGGGAATTTCTGCTTTTTTGCCTCTAAATAAGTGGAATTTCTGTCTTTTTCCCCCAAAACAAAGGGAATTTCTGCCTTTTTGCCCGAAAATAAGAAGAATGCATACCGTTTTGCCATAAAAAAGGGAAATTTCTTTATTTTTGCTCCAAAATAAGGGGAATTTCTGCATTTTTGCCTCTAAATAAGTGGAATTTCTGTCTTTTTCCCTGAAAACAAAGGGAATTTCTGTCTTTTTTGCCCCAAAGTAAGAAAAATTTCTGACTTAGTACCCTGAAATAAGTTAAATTTCTGCAATTTTGCCCCAAAATATGGGAAATTTCTGCTTTTTGCCCCCAAATAAGGAGAATTTCAGCCTTTTTACCTCAAAATAAGGGGAATTTCTGCATTTTTGCCTCAAAATATGGGAAATTTCTGACTTTTTGCCCCAAAATAAGAAAATTTCTGCTTTTTTTCCCTGAAATAAGTGAAATTTCTGCAATTTTGCCCCAAAATAAGTGAAATTTCTGCAATTTTGGCCAAAAATAAGGGAAATTTCTGAAATTTTGTTCCAAAATAAGTGGAATTTCTGCGTTTTGCCCGAAAATATAGGGAATGTATACATTTGCCACAAAAAAAAAGAAATTTCTTCATTTTTACTCCAAAATAAAAGGAATTTCTGCTTTTTTGCCTCTAAAAAAGTGGAATTACTGTCTTTTCCCCCAGAACATAGGGAATTTCTGTCTTTTTTGCCCCAAAATAAGGAAAATTTCTGACTTATTACCCTGAAAAAAGTGAAATTTCTGCAATTTTGCCCCAAAATAAGTGAAATTTCTGCAATTTTGCCCCAAAATAAGTGAAATTTCTGCAATTTTGCCCCAAAATAAGTGGAATTTCTGAGTTTTTCACCAAAATAAGGAGAATTTCTGTATTTTGCCCCAACATATAGTGAATTTCTGCCTTTTTGCCCCACAATTAGAGGAATTTCTGCAATTTTGCTCTAAAATAGGGAGAATTTCTGCCTTTTTGCCCGAAAATAAGAAGAATGCATACCTTTTTGCCATAAAAAAGGGAAATTTCTTCATTTTTGCTCCAAAATAAGGGGAATTTCTGCATTTTTGCCTCTAAATAAGTGGTATTTCTGTCTTTTTCCCTGAAAACAAAGGGAATTTCTGTCTTTTTTGCCCCAAAGTAAGAAAAATTTCTGACTTAGTACCCTGAAATAAGTGAAATTTCTGCAATTTTGCCCCAAAATATGGGAAATTTCTGCCTTTTTGCCCCCAAATAAGGAGAATTTCAGCCTGTTTACCTCAAAATAAGGGGAATTTCTGCATTTTTGCCTCAAAATATGGGAAATTTCTGCCTTTTTGCCCCAAAATAAGAAAATTTCTGCTTTTTTTCCCTGAAATAAGTGAAATTTCTGCAATTTTGCCCCAAAATAAGTGAAATTTCTGCAATTTTGGCCAAAAATAAGGGAAATTTCTGAAATTTTGTTCCAAAATAAGTGGAATTTCTGCGTTTTGCCCGAAAATAAAGGGAATGTATACATTTGCCACAAAAAAAAAAGAAATTTCTTCATTTTTACTCCAAAATAAAAGGAATTTCTGCTTTTTTGCCTCTAAAAAAGTGGAATTACTGTCTTTTCCCCCAGAACATAGGGAATTTCTGTCTTTTTTGCCCCAAAATAAGTGAAATTTCTGCAATTTTGGCCAAAAATAAGGGAAATTTCTGAAATTTTGTTCCAAAAAAAGTGGAATTTCTGTGTTTTGCCCCAAAATAAGGAGAATTTCTGTCTTTTTGCCCTACAATTAAGGGAATTTCTGCAATTTTACTCCAAAATACGGGAAATTTCTGCCTTTTTGCCTGAAAATAAGAAGAATGCATACCTTTTTGCTATAAAAAGGGAAATTTCTGCAATTTTGCTCCAAAATAAGGGGAATTTCTGGTTTTTTGCCTCTAAATAAATGGAATTTCTGTCTTTTTCCCCCCATTCAAATGGAATTTCTGTATTTTTTGCCCCAAAATAAGGGAAATTTCTGAATTATTACCCTGAAATAAGTGAAATTTCTGCAATTTTGCCCCAGTATAAGAGAAATTTCTGCATTTTTGCCCCCAAATAAGGGGAATTTCAGCCTTTTTACCTCAAAATAAGGGAAATTTCTATATTTTTGCCACAAAATATTAGGAATTTCTGCCTTTTTGCCCCCAAAAACGGAAAATTTCGGCCTTTTTTCCCGGAAAAAAGTGAAATTTCTGCAATTTTGCCCCAAAATAATTGAAATTTCTGCAATTTTGCCCCAAAAATAAAAGAAATTTTGGGAATTTTGCACCAAAAGAAATGGAATTTCTGAATTTTGCCCCAAAATAAGGAGAATTTCTGTCATTTTGCCCTAACATATAGGGAATTTTTGCCTTTTTGCCCAAAAATTAGGGGAATTTCTGCAATATCTCCAAAAAACGGGGAATTTCTGCCTTTTTGCCCGAAAACAAGAAGAATGGATACCTTTTTGCCATAAAAAAGGGAAATTTCTTCATTTTTGCTCCAAAATAAGGGGAATTTCTGCTTTTTTGCCTCTTAATAAGTGGAATTTCTGTCTTTTTCCCCCAAAACAAAGGGAATTTCTGTCTTTTTTGCCCCAAAATAAGGAAAATTTCTGACTTATTACCCTGATATAAGTGAAATTTCTGCAATTTTGCCCCAAAATAAGGGAAATTTCTGCCTTTTTGCAACCAAATAAGGGGAATTTTAGCCTTTTTACCTCAAAATAAGGGGATTTTCTGCATTTTTGCCCCAAAATATGAGAAATTTGTGCCTTTTTGCCCCAAAATAAGAAAATTTTCTGCAATTTTGTACCAAAATAAAAGAAATTTCTGCCTTTTTGCCCCAAAATAAGAAAATTTCTATTTTTTTTTCCTGAAATAAGTGAAATTTCTGCAATTTTGCCCCAAAATAAATGAAATTTCTGAGTTTTGCCCTAAAATAAGGAGAATTTCTGTCTTTTCCCCCAACATATAGGGAATTTCTGCGTTTTTGCCCCACAATAAGGGGAATTTCTGCAATTTTGCTCTAAAATATGGGGAATTTCTGCCTTTTTGCCCGAAAATAAGAAGAATGCATACCTTTTTGCCATAAAAAAGGGAAATTTCTTCATTTTTGCTCCAAAATAAGAGGAATTTCTGCATTTTTGCCTCTAAATAAGTGGAATTTCTGTCTTTTTCCACCAAAACAAAGGGAATTTCTGTCTTTTTTGCCCCAAAGTAAGGAAAATTTCTGACTTATTACCCTGAAATAAGTGAAATTTCTGCATTTTTGCCTCAAAATATGGGAAATTTCTGCCTTTTTGCCCAAAATAAGAAAAATTTCTGCAATTTTGTACCAAAATAAAAGAAATTTCTGTCTTTTTCCCCTGAAATAAGTGAAATTTCTGCAATTTTGCCCCTAAATAAGTGAAATTTCTGCAATTTTGCCCCAAAATAAGGGAAATTTTTAGAATTTTGTCCCAAAATAAGTGGAATTTCTGAGTTTTGCCCCAAAATATGGAGAATTTCTATCTTTTTGCCCCAACATATAGGGAATTTCTGTTTTTTTTGCCCCACAATTAGGGGAATTTCTGCAATTTTGCTCTAAAATAGGGGGAATTTCTGCCTTTTTGCAACCAAATAAGAGGAATTTTAGCCTTTTTACCTCAAAATAATGGGAATTTCTGCTTTTTTGCCTCTAAATAAGTGGAATTTCTGTCTTTTACCCCCAAAACAAAGAGAATTTCTGTGTTTTTTTGCCCCAAAATAAAGAAAATTTCTGACTTATTACCCTGAAATAAGTGAAATTTCTGCAATTTTCCCCCAAATAAGGAAAATTTCTGCCTTTTTGCAACCAAATAAGGGGAATTTTAGCCTTTTTACCTCAAAATAAGGAAATTTTCTGCAATTTTGCCCCAAAATATGAGAAATTTCTGCTTTTTTGCCCCAAAATAAGAATAATTTCTGCAATTTTGTACCAAAATAAAAGAAATTTCTGCCTTTTTGCCCCAAAATAAGAAAATTTCTGATTTTTTTTTCTGAAATAAGTGAAATTTCTGTAATTTTGCCCCAAAATAAGTGAAATTTCTGAGTTTTGCTTTAAAATAAGGAGAATTTCTATCTTTTTGCCCCAACATATAGGGAATTTCTGCCTTTTTGCCCCACAATTAGGGGAATTTCTGCAATTTTGCTCTAAAATAGGGGGAATTTCTTCCTTTTTGCCCGAAAATAAGAAGAATGCATACCTTTTTGCCATAAAAAAAAAGAAATTTCTTCATTTTTGCGCCAAAATAAGGGGAATTTCTGCATTTTTGCCTCTAAATAAGTGGAATTTCTGTTTTTTTCCCTGAAAACAAAGGGAATTTCTGTCTTTTTTGCCCCAAAGTAAGAAAAATTTCTGACTTAGTACCCTGAAATAAGTGAAATTTCTACAATTTTGCCCCAAAATATTGGAAATTTCTGCCTTTTTGCCCCCAAATAAGGGGAATTTCAGCCTTTTTACCTCAAAATAAGGGGAATTTCTGCATTTTTGCCTCAAAATATGGGAAATTTCTGCATTTTTGCCCCAAAATAAGAAAATTTCTGCATTTTTGCCCCCAAATAAGGGGAATTTCAGCCTTTTTACCTCAAAATAAGGGAAATTTCTGCATTTTTGCCACAAAATATTAAGAATTTCTGCCTTTTTGCCCCCAAAAATGGAAAATTTCGGCCTTTTTTCCCTGAAAAAAGTGAAATTTCTGCAATTTTGCCCCTAAATAAATGAACTTTCTGCAATTTAGCCCCAAAATAAGGGAAATTTTGGGAATTTTGCACCAAAAGAAATGGAATTTCTGAATTTTGCCCCAAAATAAGGAGAATTTCTGTCGTTTTGCCCTAACATATAGGGAATTTCTGCCTTTTTGCCCCAAAATTAGGGGAATTTCTGCAATTTTGCTCCAAAAAATGGGGAATTTCTGCCTTTTTGCCCGAAAACAAGAAGAATGCATACCTTTTTGCCATAGAAAAGGGAAATTTCTTCATTTTTGCTCCAAAATAAGGGGAATTTCTGCTTTTTTGCCTCTTAATAAGTGGAATTTCTGTCTTTTTCCCCCAAAACAAAGGGAATTTCTGTCTTTTTTGCCCCAAAATAAGGAAAATTTCTGACTTATTACCCTGATATAAGTGAAATTTCTGCAATTTTGCCCCAAAATAAGGGAAATTTCTGCCTTTTTGCAACCAAATAAGAGGAATTTTAGCCTTTTTACCTCAAAATAAGGGGATTTTCTGCATTTTTGCCCCAAAATATGAGAAATTTCTGCCTTTTTGCCCCAAAATAAGAAAATTTTCTGCAATTTTGTACCAAAATAAAAGAAATTTCTGCCTTTTTGCTCCAAAATAAGAAAATTTCTGCTTTTTTTCTGAAATAAGTGAAATTTCTGCAATTTTGCCCCAAAATAAATGAAATTTCTGAGTTTTCCTCTAAAATAAGGAGAATTTCTGTCTTTTCCCCCCAACATATAGGGAATTTCTGCCTTTTTGCCCCACAATAAGGGGAATTTCTGCAATTTTGCTCTAAAATAGGGGGAATTTCTGACTTTTTGCCTGAAAATAAGAAGAATGCATACCTTTTTGCCATAAAAAAGAAAAATTTCTTCATTTTTGCTCCAAAATAAGGGGAATTTCTGCATTTTTGCCTCTAAAGAATTGGAATTTCTGTCTTTTTCCACCAAAACAAAGGGAATTTCTGTCTTTTTTGCGCCAAAGTAATGAAAATTTCTGACTTATTACCCGGAAATAAGTGAAATTTCTGCATTTTTGCCTCAAAATATGGGAAATTTCTGCCTTTTTGCCCAAAATAAGAAAAATTTCTGCAATTTTGTACCAAAATAAAAGAAATTTCTGTCTTTTTCCTCTGAAATAAGTGAAATTTCTGCAATTTTGCCCCTAAATAAGTGAAATTTCTGCAATTTTGCCCCCAAAATAAGGGAAATTTTTGGAATTTTGCCCCAAAATAAGTGGAATTTCTGAGTTTTGCCCCAAAATATGGAGAATTTCTGTCTTTTTGCCCCAACATATTGGGAATTTCTGTTTTTTTGCCCCACAATTAGGGGAATTTCTGCAATTTTGCTCTAAAATAGGGGGAATTTCTGACTTTTTGCCCGAAAATAAGAAGAATGCATACCTTTTTGCCATAAGAAATAGAAATTTCTTCATTTTTGCTTCAAAATAAGGGGAATTTCTGCATTTTTGCCTCTAAATAAGTGGAATTTCTGTCTTTTTCCCTGAAAACAAAGAGAATTTCTGTCTCTTTTGCCCCAAAGTAAGAAAAATTTCTGACTTAGACCCTGAAATAAGTGAAATTTCTGCAATTTTGCCCCAAAATATGGGAAATTTCTGCCTTTTTGCCCCCAAATAAGGGGAATTTCAGCCTTTTTACCTCAAAATAAGGGGAATTTCTGCCTTTTTGCCTCAAAATATGGGAAATTTCTGCCTTTTTGCCCCAAAATAAGAAAATTTCTGCTTTTTTTCCCTGAAATAAGTGAAATTTCTGCAATTTTGCCCCAAAATAAGTGAAATTTCGGCAATTTTGGCCAAAAATATGGGAAATTTCTGAAATTTTGCTCTAAAAGAAGTGGAATTTCTGAGTTTTGCCCCAAAATAAGGAGAATTTCTGTCTTTTTGCCCCAACATATAGGGAATTTCTGCAATTTTACTCCAAAATACGGGGAATTTCTGCCTTTTTGCCTGAAAATAAGAAGAATGCATACCTTTTGGCTATAAAAAGGGAAATTTCTGCAATTTTGCTCCAAAATAAGGGGAATTTCTGCTTTTTTGCCTCTAAATAAATTGAATTTCTGCATTTTTGCATCAAATATTAGGAATTTCTGCCTTTTTGCCCCTAAAAACGGAAAATTTCGGACTTTTTTCCCTGAAAAAAGTGAAATTTCTGCAATTTTGCCCCAAAATAATTGAAATTTCTGCAATTTTGCCCCAAAATAAGGGGAATTTTGGGAATTTTGCCCCAAAATAAATGGAATTTCTGAATTTTGCCCCCAAATGAGGAAAATTTCTGTCGTTTTGCCCTAACATATAGGGAATTTCTGACTTTTTGCCCCACAATTAGGAGAATTTCTGCAATTTTGCTCCAAAATATGGGGAATTTCTGCTTTTTTGCCTCTAAATAAGTGGAATTTCTGTCTTTTTCACCCAAAACAAGGAATTTCTGTTTTCTTGCCCCAAAATAAGGAAAATTTCTGACTTATTACCTTGAAATAAGTGAAATTTCTGCAATTTTGCCCCAAAATAAGGAAAACTTCTGCCATTTTGCCCCAAAATAAGGGGAATATCAGCCTTTTTACATCAAAATAAGTGAAATTTCTGCAATTTTGCCCCAAAATAAGGGAAATTTCTTTTTTTTGCCCCAAAATAAGAAAAATTTCTGTAATTTTGTACCAAAATAAAAGAAATTTCTGCCTTTTTGCCCCAAAATAAAAAATTTCTGACTTATTACCCTAAAATAAGTGAAATTTCTGGAATTTTGCCACAAAATCAGGGCAATTTCTGCCTTTTTGCTCCCAAATAAAGAGAATTTCAGCCTTTTTACCTAAAAATAAGGGGAATTTCTGAATTTTTGCTCCAAAATATAGGAAATTTCTGCCTTCTTGCCCCAAAATAAGAAAAATTTCTGCAATTTTGTACAAAAATAAAAGAAATTTCTCCCTTTTTGCCCCAAAACAAGAAAATTTCTGCTTTTTTCTTCTGAAATAAGTGAAATTTCTCCAATTTTGCCTTAAAATAAGTGATATTTCTGCAATTTTGCCCCAAAATAAGGGAAATTTATGGAATTTTGCCCCAAAATATGTGGAATATCTGAGTTTTGCCCCAAAATAAGGAGAATTTCTGTCTTTTTGCCCCAACATATAGGGAATTTCTGCCTTTTTGCCCGAAAATGAGAAGAATGCATACCTTTTTGCCATGAAAAAGGGAAATTTCTTCATTTTTGCTCCAAAATAAGGGGAATTTCTGCTTTTTTGCCTCTAAATAAGTGGAATTTCTGTCTTTTTCCCCCAAAACAAAGGGAATTTCTGTCTTTTTTGCCCCAAAATAAAGAAAATTTCTGTAATTTTGCACCAAAATAAAAGAAATTTCTGCCTTTTTGCCCCCAAATAAGAAAATTTTTCCTTTTTTTCTGAAATAAGTGAAATTTCTGCAATTTTGCCCCAAAATAAGAGAAATTTCTGCCTTTTTGCCCCCAAATAAGGGAAATTTCAGCCTTTTTACCTCAAAATAAAGAAAATTTCTACATTTTTGCCCCAAAATATGGGAAATTTATGCCTTTTTGCCCCAAAATAAGAAAAATTTCTGCAATTTTGCACCAAAATAAAAGAAATTTCTGCCTTTTTGCCACAGAATAAGAAAAATTTCTCCAATTCTGTACCAAAATAAAAGAAATTTCTAAAATTTTGCTCCAAAATAAGGGAAATTTCTGATTTTTGCCCAGATATAAGGAGAATTTCTGTATTTTTGCCCCAAAATAAAGGGAATTTCTGCCTTTTTGCCCCAAAATTAGGGGAGTTTCTGCAATTTTGCTTCAAAATAATGGGAATTTCTGCCTCTTTTCCTGAAAATAAGGGGAACTTCTGCCAATTTGCCCCAAATAAAGGGAATTTCTGCATTTTTGCCCCAATATTAGGAGAATTTCTGCAATTTTGCTCCAAAATACAGGGAATTTCTGCCTTTTTGCCCGAAATTAAGGGGATTTTCTGCCTTTTTGCCCCCAAACAAGGGTAATTTCTGCAATTTTATCCCAAAATAAGGGGAATTTCTGCCTTTTTGCCCCCAAATAAGGGCAATTTCTGCCTTTATGCCCTGAAATATGTGACATGTCTTCAATTTTACCCCAAAATAAGGTGAATTTCTGCCTTTTTGCCCCAAAATAATGGGAATTTCTGCATTTTGCCAAAAATAAGAAAGATTTTTGTTTTTTTCTCTGAAATAAGTGAAATTTCTGCAATTTTGCCTTAAAATAAAAGAAATATCTTCAATTTTTTCCCATAATAAAAAAATTTTCTGCAATTTTGCCCCAAAATAAAGGGAATTTCTGTTTTTTGTCCCCAAATAAAGGCAATTTCTGCAATTTTGCCATAAAATAAGGGGAATTTCTGCCTTTTGCCCCAAAATAAGGAAAATTTCTGCCTTTTTTTCCATGAAAAAAGTGAAATTTCTGCAATTTCGCCCCAAAATAAGTGAAATTTCTGCACTTTTGCCCCAAAATAAAGGAAATTTCTTGAATTTTGCCCCAAAATAAGTGGAATTTCTGAGTTTTGCCCCAAAATAAGGAGAATTTCTGTCTTTTTGCCCTAACATATAGGGAATTTCTGCCTTTTTTCCACACAATTAGGGGAATTTCTGCAATTTTGCTCCAAAATACGGGGAATTTCTGCTTTTTAGCCCGAAAATTAGAGGAATGTATACCTTTTTCCACAAAAAAAGGAAAATTTCTTCATTTTTGCTCCAAAATAATAAGAATTTCTGCTTTTTAGCCTCTAAATAAGTGGAATATCAGTCTTTTTCCTTTAAAACAAAGAGAATTTCTGTTTTTTGCCCCAAAATAAGGAAAATTTCTGACTTATTACCCTGAAATAAGTGAAATTTCTGCAATTTTGCCTCAAAATAAGGGAAATTTCTGCCTTTTTGCCCCCAAATAAGGGGAATTTCAGAGTTTTTACCTCAAAATAAGGGAAATTTCTGCTTTTTTGCCCCAAAATATGGGAGATTTCTGCCTTTTTGCCCCAAAATAAGAAACATTTCTGCAATTTTGTACCAAAATAAAAGAAATTTCTGCCTTTTTGCCCCAAAATAAGAAAATTTCTGCTTTTGTTCTCTGAAATAAGTGAAATTTCTGCAATTTTGCCTCAAAATAAGGGAAATTTCTGCCTTTTTGCCCCCAAATAAGGGGAATTTCAGCCTTTTTACCTAAAAATAAGAGGAATTTCTGCATTTTTGCCCCAAAATATGAGAGATTTCTGCCTTTTTGCCCTAAAATAAGAAAAATTTCTGCAATTTTGTACCAAAATATTAGAAATTTCTGCCTTTTTGCACCAAAATAAGAAAATTTCTGCTTTTTTTTTGACATAAGTGAAATTTTTGCAATTTTGCCCCAAAATAAGTGAAATTTCTGCAATTTTGCCTCAAAATAAGGGAAATTTCTGGAATTTTGCGCCAAAATAAGTGGAATTTCTGAGTTTTGCCCCAAAATAATGAGAATTTCTGTCTTTTTGCCCCAAAATATAGGGAATTTCTGCCTTTTTGCCCCACAATTAGGGGAATTTCTGCAATTTTGCTCCAAAATACGGGGAATTTCTGCCTTTTTGCCCGAAAATAAAAAGAATGCATAACTTTTTGCCATAAAAAAGGGAAATTTCTTCATTTTTGCTCCAAAATAAGAGAAATTTCTGCTTTTTTGCCTCTAAATAAGTGGAATTTCTGTCTTTTTCCCCCAAAACAAAGGGAATTTTTGTCCTTTTGGCCCCAAAGTAAGGAAAATTTCTGACTTATTACCCTGAAATAAGTGAAATTTCTGCAATTTTGCCCCAAAATAAGGGAAATTTCTGCCTTTTTGCCCCGAAATAAGGGGAATTTCAGCCTTTTTACCTCAAAATAAGGGGAATTTCTGCATTTTTGTTCCAAAATATGGGAAATTTCTTCCTTTTTGCCACAAAATAAGAAAAATTTCTGCAATTCTGTACCAAAATAAAAGAAATTTCTAAAATTTTGCCCCAAAATAAGGGATATTTTTGATTTTTGCCCCAAAATAAGGGGAATTTCTGCCTTTTTGCCCCAAAATAAAGAAAATTACTGCATGTTTTACCCCAAAATTAGGTAAATTTCTGCAATTTTGCTCTAAAATACCGGGATTTTCTGCCTTTTTCTCCGAAAATAAAGGGAATTTCTGCCATTTTGCCGGGAAAGAAGTGAAATTTCTGCAGTTTTACCCCAAAATAAAGGGACGTTCTGCGTTTTTGCCCCAAAATTAGGGGAATTTCTGCAATTTTGCTCCAAATTACGGGGAATTTTGCCTTTTTTCCCCATAATTAGGGGAATTTCTGCAATTTTGCTCGAAAATAAAAAGAATGTATACCTTTTTGCCATAAAAAAGGTTAATTTATTCATTTTTTACCCCAAAATAAGGGGATTTTCCGCCTTTTTGACTCAAAATAAGTGCAATTTCTGACTTTTCCACAAAAATAAACGGAATTTCTGTCTTTTTTCCTTTAAAATAAGGGGAATTTCTAACTTTTTGCCCCAAAATAAGGGGAATTTCAGCCTTTTTACCTCAAAATAAGGGGAATTTCTGCATTTTTGTCGAAAAATATGGGAAATTTCTGCATTTTTGCCCAAATTAAGAAAAATTTCTGCAATTTTGTACCAAAATAAATGAAATTTCTGCCTTTTTGCCCCAAAATAAGAAAATTTGTGCTTTTTTTCTTTGAAATAAGTGAAATTTCTGCAATTTTGCTCCAAAATAAGGGAAATTTCTGAAATTTTGCCCCAAAATAAGTGGAATTTCTGAGTTTTGCCCCAAAATAAGGAGAATTGATTTCTTTTTGCCCCAACATATAGGGGATTTCTGCCTTTTTGCCCCACAATTAGGGAAATTTCTGTAATCTTGCTCCAAAATACAAAGAATTTCTGCCTTTTTGCCCGAAAATAAGAAGAATGCATACCTTTTTGCCTTAAAAAATAGAAATTTCTTCATTTTTGCTTCAAAATAAGGGGAATTTCTGCATTTTTGCCTCTAAGTAAGTGGAATTTCTGTCTTTTTCCCTGAAATCAAAGGGAATTTCTGTCTCTTTTGCCCCAAAGTAAGAAAAATTTCTGACATAGTACCCTGAAATAAGTGAAATTTCTGCAATTTTGCCCCAAAATATGGGAAATTTCTGCCTTTTTGCCCCCAAATAAGGGGAATTTCAGCCTTTTTACCTCAAAATAAGGGGAATTTCTGCATTTTTGCCTCAAAATATGGGAAATTTCTGCCTTTTTGCCCCAAAATAAGAAAATTTCTGCTTTTTTTTCCTGAAATAAGTGAAATTTCTGCAATTTTGCCCCAAAATAAGTGAAATTTCTGCAATTTTGACCAAAAATAAGGGAAATTTCTGAAATTTTGTTCCAAAATAAGTGGAATTCTGAGTTTTGCCCCAAAAGAAGGAGAATTTCTGTCTTTTTGCCCCAACATATAGGGAATTTCTGCAATTTTACTCCAAAATACGGGGAATTTCTGCCTTTTTGCCTGAAAATAAGAAGAATGCATACCTTTTGGCTATAAAAAGGGAAATTTCTGCAATTTTGCTCCAAAATAAGGGGAATTTCTGCTTTTTTGCCTCTAAATAAATTGAATTTCTGCATTTTTGCCTCAAAATATTAGGAATTTCTGCCTTTTTGCCCCTAAAAACGGAAAATTTCGGCCTTTTTTCCCTGAAAAAAGTGAAATTTCTGCAATTTTGCCCCAAAATAATTGAAATTTCTGCAATTTTGCCCCAAAATAAGGGGAATTTTGGGAATTTTGCCCCAAAATAAATGGAATTTCTGAATTTTGCCCCCAAATGAGGAGAATTTCTGTCGTTTTGCCCTAACATATAGGGAATTTCTGCCTTTTTGCCCCACAATTAGGAGAATTTCTGCAATTTTGCTCCAAAATATGGGGAATTTCTGCTTTTTTGCCTCTAAATAAGTGGAATTTCTGTCTTTTTCCCCCAAAACAAGGAATTTCTGTTTTCTTGCCCCAAAATAAGGAAAATTTCTGACTTATTACCTTGAAATAAGTGAAATTTCTGCAATTTTGCCCCAAAATAAGGAAAACTTCTGCCATTTTGCCCCAAAATAAGGGGAATATCAGCCTTTTTACATCAAAATAAGTGAAATTTCTGCAATTTTGCCCCAAAATAAGGGAAATTTCTTTTTTTTTGCCCCAAAATAAGAAAAATTTCTGTAATTTTGTACCAAAATAAAAGAAATTTCTGCCTTTTTGCCCCAAAATAAAAAAATTTCTGACTTATTACCCTAAAATAAGTGAAATTTCTGGAATTTTGCCACAAAATCAGGGCAATTTCTGCCTTTTTGCTCCCAAATAAAGAGAATTTCAGCCTTTTTACCTAAAAATAAGGGGAATTTCTGAATTTTTGCTCCAAAATATAGGAAATTTCTGCCTTCTTGCCCCAAAATAAGAAAAATTTCTGCAATTTTGTACAAAAATAAAAGAAATTTCTCCCTTTTTGCCCCAAAACAAGAAAATTTCTGCTTTTTTCTTCTGAAATAAGTGAAATTTCTCCAATTTTGCCTTAAAATAAGTGATATTTCTGCAATTTTGCCCCAAAATAAGGGAAATTTATGGAATTTTGCCCCAAAATATGTGGAATATCTGAGTTTTGCCCCAAAATAAGGAGAATTTCTGTCTTTTTGCCCCAACATATAGGGAATTTCTGCCTTTTTGCCCGAAAATGAGAAGAATGCATACCTTTTTGCCATGAAAAAGGGAAATTTCTTCATTTTTGCTCCAAAATAAGGGGAATTTCTGCTTTTTTGCCTCTAAATAAGTGGAATTTCTGTCTTTTTCCCCCAAAACAAAGGGAATTTCTGCCTTTTTTGCCACAAAATAAAGAAAATTTCTGTAATTTTGCACCAAAATAAAAGAAATTTCTGCCTTTTTGCCCCCAAATAAGAAAATTTTTCCTTTTTTTCTGAAATAAGTGAAATTTCTGCAATTTTGCCCCAAAATAAGAGAAATTTCTGCCTTTTTGCCCCCAAATAAGGGAAATTTCAGCCTTTTTACCTCAAAATAAAGAAAATTTCTACATTTTTGCCCCAAAATATGGGAAATTTATGCCTTTTTGCCCCAAAATAAGAAAAATTTCTGCAATTTTGCACCAAAATAAAAGAAATTTCTGCCTTTTTGCCACAGAATAAGAAAAATTTCTCCAATTCTGTACCAAAATAAAAGAAATTTCTAAAATTTTGCTCCAAAATAAGGGAAATTTCTGATTTTTGCCCAGATATAAGGAGAATTTCTGTATTTTTGCCCCAAAATAAAGGGAATTTCTGCCTTTTTGCCCCAAAATTAGGGGAGTTTCTGCAATTTTGCTTCAAAATAATGGGAATTTCTGCCTCTTTTCCTGAAAATAAGGAGAACTTCTGCCAATTTGCCCCAAATAAAGGGAATTTCTGCATTTTTGCCCCAATATTAGGAGAATTTCTGCAATTTTGCTCCAAAATACAGGGAATTTCTGCCTTTTTGCCCGAAATTAAGGGGATTTTCTGCCTTTTTGCCCCCAAACAAGGGTAATTTCTGCAATTTTATCCCAAAATAAGGGGAATTTCTGCCTTTTTGCCCCCAAATAAGGGCAATTTCTGCCTTTATGCCCTGAAATATGTGACATGTCTTCAATCTTACCCCAAAATAAGGTGAATTTCTGCCTTTTTGCCCCAAAATAATGGGAATTTCTGCATTTTGCCAAAAATAAGAAAGATTTTTGTTTTTTTCTCTGAAATAAGTGAAATTTCTGCAATTTTGCCTTAAAATAAAAGAAATATCTTCAATTTTTTCCCATAATAAAAAAATTTTCTGCAATTTTCCCCCAAAATAAAGGGAATTTCTGTTTTTTGTCCCCAAATAAAGGCAATTTCTGCAATTTTGCCATAAAATAAGGGGAATTTCTGCCTTTTGCCCCAAAATAAGAAAATTTCTCATTTTTATTCTGAAATAAGTGAAATTTCTGCAATTTTGCTCCAAAATACAGGGAATTTCTGCCTTTTTGTCCGAAAATAAAAAGAATGCATACCTTTTTGCCATAAAAAAGGGAAATCTCTTAATTTTTACTCCAAAATAAGTGGAATTTCTGCTTTTTTGCCTCTAAATAAGTGGAATTTCTGTCTTTTTATCCCAAAACAAAGGGAATTTCTGTCTTTTTTGCCCCAAAATAAGGAAAATTTCTGACTTATTACCCTGAAATAAGTGAAATTTCTGCAATTTTGCCCCAAAATAAGGGAAATTTATGCCTTTTTGCCCCCAAATAAGGGGAATTTCAGCCTTTTTACCTCAAAATAAGAGGAATTTCTGAATTTTTGCCACAAAATATTAGGAATTTCTGCCTTTTTGCCCCAAAATAAGGAAAATTTCTGCCTTTTTTTCCATGAAAAAAGTGAAATTTCTGCAATTTCGCCCCAAAATAAGTGAAATTTCTGCACTATTGCCCCAAAATAAAGGAAATTTCTTGAATTTTGCCCCAAAATAAGTGGAATTTCTGAGTTTTGCCCCAAAATAAGGAGAATTTCTGTCTTTTTGCCCTAACATATAGGGAATTTCTGCCTTTTTTCCACACAATTAGGGGAATTTCTGCAATTTTGCTCCAAAATACGGGGAATTTCTGCTTTTTAGCCCGAAAATTAGAGGAATGTATAACTTTTTCCACAAAAAAAGGAAAATTTCTTCATTTTTGCTCCAAAATAATAAGAATTTCTGCTTTTTAGCCTCTAAATAAGTGGAATATCAGTCTTTTTCCTTTAAAACAAAGAGAATTTCTGTTTTTTGCCCCAAAATAAGGAAAATTTCTGACTTATTACCCTGAAATAAGTGAAATTTCTGCAATTTTGCCTCAAAATAAGGGAAATTTCTGCCTTTTTGCCCCCAAATAAGGGGAATTTCAGCGTTTTTACCTCAAAATAAGGGAAATTTCTGCTTTTTTGCCCCAAAATATGGGAGATTTCTGCCTTTTTGCCCCAAAATAAGAAACATTTCTGCAATTTTGTACCAAAATAAAAGAAATTTCTGCCTTTTTGCCCCAAAATAAGAAAATTTCTGCTTTTGTTCTCTGAAATAAGTGAAATTTCTGCAATTTTGCCTCAAAATAAGGGAAATTTCTGCCTTTTTGCCCCCAAATAAGGGGAATTTCAGCATTTTACCTAAAAATAAGAGGAATTTCTGCATTTTTGCCCCAAAATATGAGAGATTTCTGCCTTTTTGCCCTAAAATAAGAAAAATTTCTGCAATTTTGTACCAAAATATTAGAAATTTCTGCCTTTTTGCACCAAAATAAGAAAATTTCTGCTTTTTTTCTGACATAAGTGAAATTTTTGCAATTTTGCCCCAAAATAAGTGAAATTTCTGCAATTTTGCCTCAAAATAAGGGAAATTTCTGGAATTTTGCGCCAAAATAAGTGGAATTTCTGAGTTTTGCCCCAAAATAATGAGAATTTCTGTCTTTTTGCCCCAAAATATAGGGAATTTCTGCCTTTTTGCCCCACAATTAGGGGAATTTCTGCAATTTTGCTCCAAAATACGGGGAATTTCTGCCTTTTTGCCCGAAAATAAGAAGAATGCATAACCTTTTGCCATAAAAAAGGGAAATTTCTTCATTTTTGCTCCAAAATAAGAGAAATTTCTGCTTTTTTGCCTCTAAATAAGTGGAATTTCTGTCTTTTTCCCCCAAAACAAAGGGAATTTTTGTCCTTTTGGCCCCAAAGTAAGGAAAATTTCTGACTTATTACCCTGAAATAAGTGAAATTTCTGCAATTTTGCCCCAAAATAAGGGAAATTTCTGCCTTTTTGCCCCGAAATAAGGGGAATTTCAGCCTTTTTACCTCAAAATAAGGGGAATTTCTGCATTTTTGTTCCAAAATATGGGAAATTTCTTGCTTTTTGCCACAAAATAAGAAAAATTTCTGCCATTCTGTACCAAAATAAAAGAAATTTCTAAAATTTTGCCCCAAAATAAGGGATATTTTTGATTTTTGCCCCAAAATAAGGGGAATTTCTGCCTTTTTGCCCCAAAATAAAGAAAATTACTGCATGTTTTACCCCAAAATTAGGTAAATTTCTGCAATTTTGCTCTAAAATACGGGGATTTTCTGCCTTTTTCTCCGAAAATAAAGGGAATTTCTGCCATTTTGCCGCGAAAGAAGTGAAATTTCTGCAGTTTTACCCCAAAATAAAGGGACGTTCTGCGTTTTTGCCCCAAAATTAGGGGAATTTCTGCAATTTTGCTCCAAATTACGGGTAATTTCTGCCTTTTTTCCCCATAATTAGGGGAATTTCTGCAATTTTGCTCGAAAATAAAAAGAATGTATACCTTTTTGCCATAAAAAAGGTTAATTTATTCATTTTTTACCCCAAAATAAGGGGATTTTCCGCCTTTTTGACTCAAAATAAGTGCAATTTCTGACTTTTCCACAAAAATAAACGGAATTTCTGTCTTTTTCCTTTAAAATAAGGGGAATTTCTAACTTTTTGCCCCAAATAAGGGGAATTTCAGCCTTTTTACCTCAAAATAAGGGGAATTTCTGCATTTTTGTCGAAAAATATGGGAAATTTCTGCATTTTTGCCCAAATTAAGAAAAATTTCTGCAATTTTGTACCAAAATAAATGAAATTTCTGCCTTTTTGCCCCAAAATAAGAAAATTTGTGCTTTTTTTTCTTTGAAATAAGTGAAATTTCTGCAATTTTGCTCCAAAATAAGGGAAATTTCTGAAATTTTGCCCCAAAATAAGTGGAATTTCTGAGTTTTGCCCCAAAATAAGGAGAATTTCTTTCTTTTTGCCCCAACATATAGGGGATTTCTGCCTTTTTGCCCCACAATTAGGGGAATTTCTGCAATCTTGCTCCAAAATACAAAGAATTTCTGCCTTTTTGCCCGAAAATAAGAAGAATGCATACCTTTTTGCCATAAGAAATAGAAATTTCTTCATTTTTGCTTCAAAATAAGGGGAATATCTGCTTTTTTGCCTCTAAATAAGTGGAATTTCTGCCATTGTGCCCCAAAACAAAGGGAATTTCTGTCTTTTTTGCCTCAAAATAAGGAAAATTTCTGACTTATTTCTCTGAAATAAGTGAAATTTCTGCAATTTTGCCCCAAAATAAGAGAAATTTCTGCCTTTTTGCCCCCAAATAAGGGGAATTTCAGCCTTTTTACCTCAAAATAAGAAGAATTTCTGCATTTTTGCCCCAAAATATGGGAAATTTCTGCATTTTTGCCACAAAATAAGAAAAATTTCTGCAATTCTGTACCAAAATAAAAGAAATTTCTAAAATTTTGCTCCAAAATTAGGGAAATTTCTGATTTTTGCCCCGATATAAGGAGAATTTCTGTATTTTTGACCCAAAATAAAGGGAATTTCTGCCTTTTTGCCCCAAAATTAGGGGAGTTTCTGCAATTTTGCTTCAAAATACAGGGAATTTCTGCCTCTTTTCCCAAAAATAAGAAGAACTTCTGCCGATTTGCCCCAAATAAAGGAAATTTCTGCATTTTTGCCCCAATATTAGGGGAATTTCTGCAATTTTGCTCCAAAATACGGGGAATTTCTGCCTTTTTGCTCGAAATTAAGGGGATTTTTTGCCTTTTTGCCCCCAAACAAGGGAAATTTCTGCAATTTTATCCCAAAATAAGGGGAATTTCTGCCTTTTTGCCCCCAAATAAGGGGAATTTCTGCCTATTTGCCCTGAAATATGTGACATGTCTTCAATTTTACCCAAAAATAAGGTGAATTTCTGCCTTTTTGTCCCAAAATAATGGGAATTTCTGCATTTTGCCCTAAAATAAGAAAAATTTTTGCTATTTTTCTCTGAAATAAGTGAAATTTCTGCAATTTTGCATTAAAATAAAAGAAATATCTGCAATTTTTCCCCATAATAAAGGAATTTTCTGCAATTTTGCCCCAAAATAAAGGGAATTTCTGTTTTTTGTCCCCAAATATGGAAAATTTCTGCAATTTTGCCCTAAAATAAAGAGGAATTTCTGCCTTTTGCCCCAAAATAAGAAAATTTCTCCTTTTTTTTCTGAAATAAGTAAAATTTCTGCAATTTTGCTCCAAAATACGGGGAATTTCTGCCTTTTTTCCCGAAAATAAAAAGAATGCATACCTTTTTGCCATAAAAAAGGGAAATTTCTTAATTTTTGCTTCAAAATAATGGGAATTTCTGCTTTTTTGCCTCTATATAAGTGGAATTTCTGTCTTTTTCCCCCAAAACAAAGGGAATTTCTGTCTATTTTGCCCCAAAATAAGGAAAATTTCTGACTTATTACCCTGAAATAAGTAAAATTTCTGCAATTTAGCCCCAAAATAAGGAAAATTTCTGCCTTTTTGCCCCCAAATAAGGGGAATTTCAGCCTTTTTACCTCAAAATAAGAGGAATTTCTGATTTTTTGCCACAAAATATTAGGAATTTCTGCCTTTTTGCCCCAAAATAAGGAAAATTTCTGCCTTTTTTTCCATGAAAAAAGTGAAATTTCTGCAATTTCGCCCCAAAATAAGTGAAATTTCTGCACTTTTGCCCCAAAATAAAGGAAATTTCTTGAATTTTGCCCCAAAATAAGTGGAATTTCTGAGTTTTGCCCCAAAATAAGGAGAATTTCTGTCTTTTTGCCCTAACATATAGGGAATTTCTGCCTTTTTTCCACACAATTAGGGGAATTTCTGCAATTTTGCTCCAAAATACGGGGAATTTCTGCTTTTTAGCCCGAAAATTAGAGGAATGTATACCTTTTTCCACAAAAAAAGGAAAATTTCTTCATTTTTGCTCCAAAATAATAAGAATTTCTGCTTTTTAGCCTCTAAATAAGTGGAATATCAGTCTTTTTCCTTTAAAACAAAGAGAATTTCTGTTTTTTGCCCCAAAATAAGGAAAATTTCTGACTTATTACCCTGAAATAAGTGAAATTTCTGCAATTTTGCCTCAAAATAAGGGAAATTTCTGCCTTTTTGCCCCCAAATAAGGGGAATTTCAGCGTTTTTACCTCAAAATAAGGGAAATTTCTGCTTTTTTGCCCCAAAATATGGGAGATTTCTGCCTTTTTGCCCCAAAATAAGAAACATTTCTGCAATTTTGTACCAAAATAAAAGAAATTTCTGCCTTTTTGCCCCAAAATAAGAAAATTTCTGCTTTTGTTCTCTGAAATAAGTGAAATTTCTGCAATTTTGCCTCAAAATAAGGGAAATTTCTGCCTTTTTGCCCCCAAATAAGGGGAATTTCAGCCTTTTTACCTAAAAATAAGAGGAATTTCTGCATTTTTGCCCCAAAATATGAGAGATTTCTGCCTTTTGCCCTAAAATAAGAAAAATTTCTGCAATTTTGTACCAAAATATTAGAAATTTCTGCCTTTTTGCACCAAAATAAGAAAATTTCTGCTTTTTTTCTGACATAAGTGAAATTTTTGCAATTTTGCCCCAAAATAAGTGAAATTTCTGCAATTTTGCCTCAAAATAAGGGAAATTTCTGGAATTTTGCTCCAAAATAAGTGGAATTTCTGAGTTTTGCCCCAAAATAATGAGAATTTCTGTCTTTTTGCCCCAAAATATAGGGAATTTCTGCCTTTTTGCCCCACAATTAGGGGAATTTCTGCAATTTTGCTCCAAAATACGGGGAATTTCTGCCTTTTTGCCCGAAAATAAAAAGAATGCATAACTTTTTGCCATAAAAAAGGGAAATTTCTTCATTTTTGCTCCAAAATAAGAGAAATTTCTGCTTTTTTGCCTCTAAATAAGTGGAATTTCTGTCTTTTTCCCCCAAAACAAAGGGAATTTTTGTCCTTTTGGCCCCAAAGTAAGGAAAATTTCTGACTTATTACCCTGAAATAAGTGAAATTTCTGCAATTTTGCCCCAAAATAAGGGAAATTTCTGCCTTTTTGCCCCGAAATAAGGGGAATTTCAGCCTTTTTACCTCAAAATAAGGGGAATTTCTGCATTTTTGTTCCAAAATATGGGAAATTTCTTCCTTTTTGCCACAAAATAAGAAAAATTTCTGCAATTCTGTACCAAAATAAAAGAAATTTCTAAAATTTTGCCCCAAAATAAGGGATATTTTTGATTTTTGCCCCAAAATAAGGGGAATTTCTGCCTTTTTGCCCCAAAATAAAGAAAATTACTGCATGTTTTACCCCAAAATTAGGTAAATTTCTGCAATTTTGCTCTAAAATACCGGGATTTTCTGCCTTTTTCTCCGAAAATAAAGGGAATTTCTGCCATTTTGCCGGGAAAGAAGTGAAATTTCTGCAGTTTTACCCCAAAATAAAGGGACGTTCTGCGTTTTTGCCCCAAAATTAGGGGAATTTCTGCAATTTTGCTCCAAATTACGGGGAATTTTGCCTTTTTTCCCCATAATTAGGGGAATTTCTGCAATTTTGCTCGAAAATAAAAAGAATGTATACCTTTTTGCCATAAAAAAGGTTAATTTATTCATATTTTACCCCAAAATAAGGGGATTTTCCGCCTTTTTGACTCAAAATAAGTGCAATTTCTGACTTTTCCACAAAAATAAACGGAATTTCTGTCTTTTTTCCTTTAAAATAAGGGGAATTTCTAACTTTTTGCCCCAAAATAAGGGGAATTTCAGCCTTTTTACCTCAAAATAAGGGGAATTTCTGCATTTTTGTCGAAAAATATGGGAAATTTCTGCATTTTTGCCCAAATTAAGAAAAATTTCTGCAATTTTGTACCAAAATAAATGAAATTTCTGCCTTTTTGCCCCAAAATAAGAAAATTTGTGCTTTTTTTCTTTGAAATAAGTGAAATTTCTGCAATTTTGCTCCAAAATAAGGGAAATTTCTGAAATTTTGCCCCAAAATAAGTGGAATTTCTGAGTTTTGCCCCAAAATAAGGAGAATTTCTTTCTTTTTGCCCCAACATATAGGGGATTTCTGCCTTTTTGCCCCACAATTAGGGGAATTTCTGTAATCTTGCTCCAAAATACAAAGAATTTCTGCCTTTTTGCCCGAAAATAAGAAGAATGCATACCTTTTTGCCTTAAAAAATAGAAATTTCTTCATTTTTGCTTCAAAATAAGGGGAATTTCTGCATTTTTGCCTCTAAGTAAGTGGAATTTCTGTCTTTTTCCCTGAAATCAAAGGGAATTTCTGTCTCTTTTGCCCCAAAGTAAGAAAAATTTCTGACTTAGTACCCTGAAATAAGTGAAATTTCTGCAATTTTGCCCCAAAATATGGGAAATTTCTGCCTTTTTGCCCCCAAATAAGGGGAATTTCAGCCTTTTTACCTCAAAATAAGGGGAATTTCTGCATTTTTGCCTCAAAATATGGGAAATTTCTGCCTTTTTGCCCCAAAATAAGAAAATTTCTGCTTTTTTTTCCTGAAATAAGTGAAATTTCTGCAATTTTGCCCCAAAATAAGTGAAATTTCTGCAATTTTGACCAAAAATAAGGGAAATTTCTGAAATTTTGTTCCAAAATAAGTGGAATTCTGAGTTTTGCCCCAAAAGAAGGAGAATTTCTGTCTTTTTGCCCCAACATATAGGGAATTTCTGCAATTTTACTCCAAAATACGGGGAATTTCTGCCTTTTTGCCTGAAAATAAGAAGAATGCATACCTTTTGGCTATAAAAAGGGAAATTTCTGCAATTTTGCTCCAAAATAAGGGGAATTTCTGCTTTTTTGCCTCTAAATAAATTGAATTTCTGCATTTTTGCCTCAAAATATTAGGAATTTCTGCCTTTTTGCCCCTAAAAACGGAAAATTTCGGCCTTTTTTCCCTGAAAAAAGTGAAATTTCTGCAATTTTGCCCCAAAATAATTGAAATTTCTGCAATTTTGCCCCAAAATAAGGGGAATTTTGGGAATTTTGCCCCAAAATAAATGGAATTTCTGAATTTTGCCCCCAAATGAGGAGAATTTCTGTCGTTTTGCCCTAACATATAGGGAATTTCTGCCTTTTTGCCCCACAATTAGGAGAATTTCTGCAATTTTGCTCCAAAATATGGGGAATTTCTGCTTTTTTGCCTCTAAATAAGTGGAATTTCTGTCTTTTTCCCCCAAAACAAGGAATTTCTGTTTTCTTGCCCCAAAATAAGGAAAATTTCTGACTTATTACCTTGAAATAAGTGAAATTTCTGCAATTTTGCCCCAAAATAAGGAAAACTTCTGCCATTTTGCCCCAAAATAAGGGGAATATCAGCCTTTTTACATCAAAATAAGTGAAATTTCTGCAATTTTGCCCCAAAATAAGGGAAATTTCTTTTTTTTTGCCCCAAAATAAGAAAAATTTCTGTAATTTTGTACCAAAATAAAAGAAATTTCTGCCTTTTTGCCCCAAAATAAAAAAATTTCTGACTTATTACCCTAAAATAAGTGAAATTTCTGGAATTTTGCCACAAAATCAGGGCAATTTCTGCCTTTTTGCTCCCAAATAAAGAGAATTTCAGCCTTTTTACCTAAAAATAAGGGGAATTTCTGAATTTTTGCTCCAAAATATAGGAAATTTCTGCCTTCTTGCCCCAAAATAAGAAAAATTTCTGCAATTTTGTACAAAAATAAAAGAAATTTCTCCCTTTTTGCCCCAAAACAAGAAAATTTCTGCTTTTTTCTTCTGAAATAAGTGAAATTTCTCCAATTTTGCCTTAAAATAAGTGATATTTCTGCAATTTTGCCCCAAAATAAGGGAAATTTATGGAATTTTGCCCCAAAATATGTGGAATATCTGAGTTTTGCCCCAAAATAAGGAGAATTTCTGTCTTTTTGCCCCAACATATAGGGAATTTCTGCCTTTTTGCCCGAAAATGAGAAGAATGCATACCTTTTTGCCATGAAAAAGGGAAATTTCTTCATTTTTGCTCCAAAATAAGGGGAATTTCTGCTTTTTTGCCTCTAAATAAGTGGAATTTCTGTCTTTTTCCCCCAAAACAAAGGGAATTTCTGCCTTTTTTGCCACAAAATAAAGAAAATTTCTGTAATTTTGCACCAAAATAAAAGAAATTTCTGCCTTTTTGCCCCCAAATAAGAAAATTTTTCCTTTTTTTCTGAAATAAGTGAAATTTCTGCAATTTTGCCCCAAAATAAGAGAAATTTCTGCCTTTTTGCCCCCAAATAAGGGAAATTTCAGCCTTTTTACCTCAAAATAAAGAAAATTTCTACATTTTTGCCCCAAAATATGGGAAATTTATGCCTTTTTGCCCCAAAATAAGAAAAATTTCTGCAATTTTGCACCAAAATAAAAGAAATTTCTGCCTTTTTGCCACAGAATAAGAAAAATTTCTCCAATTCTGTACCAAAATAAAAGAAATTTCTAAAATTTTGCTCCAAAATAAGGGAAATTTCTGATTTTTGCCCAGATATAAGGAGAATTTCTGTATTTTTGCCCCAAAATAAAGGGAATTTCTGCCTTTTTGCCCCAAAATTAGGGGAGTTTCTGCAATTTTGCTTCAAAATAATGGGAATTTCTGCCTCTTTTCCTGAAAATAAGGAGAACTTCTGCCAATTTGCCCCAAATAAAGGGAATTTCTGCATTTTTGCCCCAATATTAGGAGAATTTCTGCAATTTTGCTCCAAAATACAGGGAATTTCTGCCTTTTTGCCCGAAATTAAGGGGATTTTCTGCCTTTTTGCCCCCAAACAAGGGTAATTTCTGCAATTTTATCCCAAAATAAGGGGAATTTCTGCCTTTTTGCCCCCAAATAAGGGCAATTTCTGCCTTTATGCCCTGAAATATGTGACATGTCTTCAATCTTACCCCAAAATAAGGTGAATTTCTGCCTTTTTGCCCCAAAATAATGGGAATTTCTGCATTTTGCCAAAAATAAGAAAGATTTTTGTTTTTTTCTCTGAAATAAGTGAAATTTCTGCAATTTTGCCTTAAAATAAAAGAAATATCTTCAATTTTTTCCCATAATAAAAAAATTTTCTGCAATTTTCCCCCAAAATAAAGGGAATTTCTGTTTTTTGTCCCCAAATAAAGGCAATTTCTGCAATTTTGCCATAAAATAAGGGGAATTTCTGCCTTTTGCCCCAAAATAAGAAAATTTCTCATTTTTATTCTGAAATAAGTGAAATTTCTGCAATTTTGCTCCAAAATACAGGGAATTTCTGCCTTTTTGTCCGAAAATAAAAAGAATGCATACCTTTTTGCCATAAAAAAGGGAAATCTCTTAATTTTTACTCCAAAATAAGTGGAATTTCTGCTTTTTTGCCTCTAAATAAGTGGAATTTCTGTCTTTTTATCCCAAAACAAAGGGAATTTCTGTCTTTTTTGCCCCAAAATAAGGAAAATTTCTGACTTATTACCCTGAAATAAGTGAAATTTCTGCAATTTTGCCCCAAAATAAGGGAAATTTATGCCTTTTTGCCCCCAAATAAGGGGAATTTCAGCCTTTTTACCTCAAAATAAGAGGAATTTCTGAATTTTTGCCACAAAATATTAGGAATTTCTGCCTTTTTGCCCCAAAATAAGGAAAATTTCTGCCTTTTTTTCCATGAAAAAAGTGAAATTTCTGCAATTTCGCCCCAAAATAAGTGAAATTTCTGCACTATTGCCCCAAAATAAAGGAAATTTCTTGAATTTTGCCCCAAAATAAGTGGAATTTCTGAGTTTTGCCCCAAAATAAGGAGAATTTCTGTCTTTTTGCCCTAACATATAGGGAATTTCTGCCTTTTTTCCACACAATTAGGGGAATTTCTGCAATTTTGCTCCAAAATACGGGGAATTTCTGCTTTTTAGCCCGAAAATTAGAGGAATGTATAACTTTTTCCACAAAAAAAGGAAAATTTCTTCATTTTTGCTCCAAAATAATAAGAATTTCTGCTTTTTAGCCTCTAAATAAGTGGAATATCAGTCTTTTTCCTTTAAAACAAAGAGAATTTCTGTTTTTTGCCCCAAAATAAGGAAAATTTCTGACTTATTACCCTGAAATAAGTGAAATTTCTGCAATTTTGCCTCAAAATAAGGGAAATTTCTGCCTTTTTGCCCCCAAATAAGGGGAATTTCAGCGTTTTTACCTCAAAATAAGGGAAATTTCTGCTTTTTTGCCCCAAAATATGGGAGATTTCTGCCTTTTTGCCCCAAAATAAGAAACATTTCTGCAATTTTGTACCAAAATAAAAGAAATTTCTGCCTTTTTGCCCCAAAATAAGAAAATTTCTGCTTTTGTTCTCTGAAATAAGTGAAATTTCTGCAATTTTGCCTCAAAATAAGGGAAATTTCTGCCTTTTTGCCCCCAAATAAGGGGAATTTCAGCATTTTACCTAAAAATAAGAGGAATTTCTGCATTTTTGCCCCAAAATATGAGAGATTTCTGCCTTTTTGCCCTAAAATAAGAAAAATTTCTGCAATTTTGTACCAAAATATTAGAAATTTCTGCCTTTTTGCACCAAAATAAGAAAATTTCTGCTTTTTTTCTGACATAAGTGAAATTTTTGCAATTTTGCCCCAAAATAAGTGAAATTTCTGCAATTTTGCCTCAAAATAAGGGAAATTTCTGGAATTTTGCGCCAAAATAAGTGGAATTTCTGAGTTTTGCCCCAAAATAATGAGAATTTCTGTCTTTTTGCCCCAAAATATAGGGAATTTCTGCCTTTTTGCCCCACAATTAGGGGAATTTCTGCAATTTTGCTCCAAAATACGGGGAATTTCTGCCTTTTTGCCCGAAAATAAGAAGAATGCATAACCTTTTGCCATAAAAAAGGGAAATTTCTTCATTTTTGCTCCAAAATAAGAGAAATTTCTGCTTTTTTGCCTCTAAATAAGTGGAATTTCTGTCTTTTTCCCCCAAAACAAAGGGAATTTTTGTCCTTTTGGCCCCAAAGTAAGGAAAATTTCTGACTTATTACCCTGAAATAAGTGAAATTTCTGCAATTTTGCCCCAAAATAAGGGAAATTTCTGCCTTTTTGCCCCGAAATAAGGGGAATTTCAGCCTTTTTACCTCAAAATAAGGGGAATTTCTGCATTTTTGTTCCAAAATATGGGAAATTTCTTGCTTTTTGCCACAAAATAAGAAAAATTTCTGCCATTCTGTACCAAAATAAAAGAAATTTCTAAAATTTTGCCCCAAAATAAGGGATATTTTTGATTTTTGCCCCAAAATAAGGGGAATTTCTGCCTTTTTGCCCCAAAATAAAGAAAATTACTGCATGTTTTACCCCAAAATTAGGTAAATTTCTGCAATTTTGCTCTAAAATACGGGGATTTTCTGCCTTTTTCTCCGAAAATAAAGGGAATTTCTGCCATTTTGCCGCGAAAGAAGTGAAATTTCTGCAGTTTTACCCCAAAATAAAGGGACGTTCTGCGTTTTTGCCCCAAAATTAGGGGAATTTCTGCAATTTTGCTCCAAATTACGGGTAATTTCTGCCTTTTTTCCCCATAATTAGGGGAATTTCTGCAATTTTGCTCGAAAATAAAAAGAATGTATACCTTTTTGCCATAAAAAAGGTTAATTTATTCATTTTTTACCCCAAAATAAGGGGATTTTCCGCCTTTTTGACTCAAAATAAGTGCAATTTCTGACTTTTCCACAAAAATAAACGGAATTTCTGTCTTTTTCCTTTAAAATAAGGGGAATTTCTAACTTTTTGCCCCAAATAAGGGGAATTTCAGCCTTTTTACCTCAAAATAAGGGGAATTTCTGCATTTTTGTCGAAAAATATGGGAAATTTCTGCATTTTTGCCCAAATTAAGAAAAATTTCTGCAATTTTGTACCAAAATAAATGAAATTTCTGCCTTTTTGCCCCAAAATAAGAAAATTTGTGCTTTTTTTTCTTTGAAATAAGTGAAATTTCTGCAATTTTGCTCCAAAATAAGGGAAATTTCTGAAATTTTGCCCCAAAATAAGTGGAATTTCTGAGTTTTGCCCCAAAATAAGGAGAATTTCTTTCTTTTTGCCCCAACATATAGGGGATTTCTGCCTTTTTGCCCCACAATTAGGGGAATTTCTGCAATCTTGCTCCAAAATACAAAGAATTTCTGCCTTTTTGCCCGAAAATAAGAAGAATGCATACCTTTTTGCCATAAGAAATAGAAATTTCTTCATTTTTGCTTCAAAATAAGGGGAATATCTGCTTTTTTGCCTCTAAATAAGTGGAATTTCTGCCATTGTGCCCCAAAACAAAGGGAATTTCTGTCTTTTTTGCCTCAAAATAAGGAAAATTTCTGACTTATTTCTCTGAAATAAGTGAAATTTCTGCAATTTTGCCCCAAAATAAGAGAAATTTCTGCCTTTTTGCCCCCAAATAAGGGGAATTTCAGCCTTTTTACCTCAAAATAAGAAGAATTTCTGCATTTTTGCCCCAAAATATGGGAAATTTCTGCATTTTTGCCACAAAATAAGAAAAATTTCTGCAATTCTGTACCAAAATAAAAGAAATTTCTAAAATTTTGCTCCAAAATTAGGGAAATTTCTGATTTTTGCCCCGATATAAGGAGAATTTCTGTATTTTTGACCCAAAATAAAGGGAATTTCTGCCTTTTTGCCCCAAAATTAGGGGAGTTTCTGCAATTTTGCTTCAAAATACAGGGAATTTCTGCCTCTTTTCCCAAAAATAAGAAGAACTTCTGCCGATTTGCCCCAAATAAAGGAAATTTCTGCATTTTTGCCCCAATATTAGGGGAATTTCTGCAATTTTGCTCCAAAATACGGGGAATTTCTGCCTTTTTGCTCGAAATTAAGGGGATTTTTTGCCTTTTTGCCCCCAAACAAGGGAAATTTCTGCAATTTTATCCCAAAATAAGGGGAATTTCTGCCTTTTTGCCCCCAAATAAGGGGAATTTCTGCCTATTTGCCCTGAAATATGTGACATGTCTTCAATTTTACCCAAAAATAAGGTGAATTTCTGCCTTTTTGTCCCAAAATAATGGGAATTTCTGCATTTTGCCCTAAAATAAGAAAAATTTTTGCTATTTTTCTCTGAAATAAGTGAAATTTCTGCAATTTTGCATTAAAATAAAAGAAATATCTGCAATTTTTCCCCATAATAAAGGAATTTTCTGCAATTTTGCCCCAAAATAAAGGGAATTTCTGTTTTTTGTCCCCAAATATGGAAAATTTCTGCAATTTTGCCCTAAAATAAAGAGGAATTTCTGCCTTTTGCCCCAAAATAAGAAAATTTCTCCTTTTTTTTCTGAAATAAGTAAAATTTCTGCAATTTTGCTCCAAAATACGGGGAATTTCTGCCTTTTTTCCCGAAAATAAAAAGAATGCATACCTTTTTGCCATAAAAAAGGGAAATTTCTTAATTTTTGCTTCAAAATAATGGGAATTTCTGCTTTTTTGCCTCTATATAAGTGGAATTTCTGTCTTTTTCCCCCAAAACAAAGGGAATTTCTGTCTATTTTGCCCCAAAATAAGGAAAATTTCTGACTTATTACCCTGAAATAAGTAAAATTTCTGCAATTTAGCCCCAAAATAAGGAAAATTTCTGCCTTTTTGCCCCCAAATAAGGGGAATTTCAGCCTTTTTACCTCAAAATAAGAGGAATTTCTGATTTTTTGCCACAAAATATTAGGAATTTCTGCCTTTTTGCCCCAAAATAAGGAAAATTTCTGCCTTTTTTTCCATGAAAAAAGTGAAATTTCTGCAATTTCGCCCCAAAATAAGTGAAATTTCTGCACTTTTGCCCCAAAATAAAGGAAATTTCTTGAATTTTGCCCCAAAATAAGTGGAATTTCTGAGTTTTGCCCCAAAATAAGGAGAATTTCTGTCTTTTTGCCCTAACATATAGGGAATTTCTGCCTTTTTTCCACACAATTAGGGGAATTTCTGCAATTTTGCTCCAAAATACGGGGAATTTCTGCTTTTTAGCCCGAAAATTAGAGGAATGTATACCTTTTTCCACAAAAAAAGGAAAATTTCTTCATTTTTGCTCCAAAATAATAAGAATTTCTGCTTTTTAGCCTCTAAATAAGTGGAATATCAGTCTTTTTCCTTTAAAACAAAGAGAATTTCTGTTTTTTGCCCCAAAATAAGGAAAATTTCTGACTTATTACCCTGAAATAAGTGAAATTTCTGCAATTTTGCCTCAAAATAAGGGAAATTTCTGCCTTTTTGCCCCCAAATAAGGGGAATTTCAGCGTTTTTACCTCAAAATAAGGGAAATTTCTGCTTTTTTGCCCCAAAATATGGGAGATTTCTGCCTTTTTGCCCCAAAATAAGAAACATTTCTGCAATTTTGTACCAAAATAAAAGAAATTTCTGCCTTTTTGCCCCAAAATAAGAAAATTTCTGCTTTTGTTCTCTGAAATAAGTGAAATTTCTGCAATTTTGCCTCAAAATAAGGGAAATTTCTGCCTTTTTGCCCCCAAATAAGGGGAATTTCAGCCTTTTTACCTAAAAATAAGAGGAATTTCTGCATTTTTGCCCCAAAATATGAGAGATTTCTGCCTTTTGCCCTAAAATAAGAAAAATTTCTGCAATTTTGTACCAAAATATTAGAAATTTCTGCCTTTTTGCACCAAAATAAGAAAATTTCTGCTTTTTTTCTGACATAAGTGAAATTTTTGCAATTTTGCCCCAAAATAAGTGAAATTTCTGCAATTTTGCCTCAAAATAAGGGAAATTTCTGGAATTTTGCTCCAAAATAAGTGGAATTTCTGAGTTTTGCCCCAAAATAATGAGAATTTCTGTCTTTTTGCCCCAAAATATAGGGAATTTCTGCCTTTTTGCCCCACAATTAGGGGAATTTCTGCAATTTTGCTCCAAAATACGGGGAATTTCTGCCTTTTTGCCCGAAAATAAAAAGAATGCATAACTTTTTGCCATAAAAAAGGGAAATTTCTTCATTTTTGCTCCAAAATAAGAGAAATTTCTGCTTTTTTGCCTCTAAATAAGTGGAATTTCTGTCTTTTTCCCCCAAAACAAAGGGAATTTTTGTCCTTTTGGCCCCAAAGTAAGGAAAATTTCTGACTTATTACCCTGAAATAAGTGAAATTTCTGCAATTTTGCCCCAAAATAAGGGAAATTTCTGCCTTTTTGCCCCGAAATAAGGGGAATTTCAGCCTTTTTACCTCAAAATAAGGGGAATTTCTGCATTTTTGTTCCAAAATATGGGAAATTTCTTCCTTTTTGCCACAAAATAAGAAAAATTTCTGCAATTCTGTACCAAAATAAAAGAAATTTCTAAAATTTTGCCCCAAAATAAGGGATATTTTTGATTTTTGCCCCAAAATAAGGGGAATTTCTGCCTTTTTGCCCCAAAATAAAGAAAATTACTGCATGTTTTACCCCAAAATTAGGTAAATTTCTGCAATTTTGCTCTAAAATACCGGGATTTTCTGCCTTTTTCTCCGAAAATAAAGGGAATTTCTGCCATTTTGCCGGGAAAGAAGTGAAATTTCTGCAGTTTTACCCCAAAATAAAGGGACGTTCTGCGTTTTTGCCCCAAAATTAGGGGAATTTCTGCAATTTTGCTCCAAATTACGGGGAATTTTGCCTTTTTTCCCCATAATTAGGGGAATTTCTGCAATTTTGCTCGAAAATAAAAAGAATGTATACCTTTTTGCCATAAAAAAGGTTAATTTATTCATATTTTACCCCAAAATAAGGGGATTTTCCGCCTTTTTGACTCAAAATAAGTGCAATTTCTGACTTTTCCACAAAAATAAACGGAATTTCTGTCTTTTTTCCTTTAAAATAAGGGGAATTTCTAACTTTTTGCCCCAAAATAAGGGGAATTTCAGCCTTTTTACCTCAAAATAAGGGGAATTTCTGCATTTTTGTCGAAAAATATGGGAAATTTCTGCATTTTTGCCCAAATTAAGAAAAATTTCTGCAATTTTGTACCAAAATAAATGAAATTTCTGCCTTTTTGCCCCAAAATAAGAAAATTTGTGCTTTTTTTCTTTGAAATAAGTGAAATTTCTGCAATTTTGCTCCAAAATAAGGGAAATTTCTGAAATTTTGCCCCAAAATAAGTGGAATTTCTGAGTTTTGCCCCAAAATAAGGAGAATTTCTTTCTTTTTGCCCCAACATATAGGGGATTTCTGCCTTTTTGCCCCACAATTAGGGGAATTTCTGTAATCTTGCTCCAAAATACAAAGAATTTCTGCCTTTTTGCCCGAAAATAAGAAGAATGCATACCTTTTTGCCTTAAAAAATAGAAATTTCTTCATTTTTGCTTCAAAATAAGGGGAATTTCTGCATTTTTGCCTCTAAGTAAGTGGAATTTCTGTCTTTTTCCCTGAAATCAAAGGGAATTTCTGTCTCTTTTGCCCCAAAGTAAGAAAAATTTCTGACTTAGTACCCTGAAATAAGTGAAATTTCTGCAATTTTGCCCCAAAATATGGGAAATTTCTGCCTTTTTGCCCCCAAATAAGGGGAATTTCAGCCTTTTTACCTCAAAATAAGGGGAATTTCTGCATTTTTGCCTCAAAATATGGGAAATTTCTGCCTTTTTGCCCCAAAATAAGAAAATTTCTGCTTTTTTTTCCTGAAATAAGTGAAATTTCTGCAATTTTGCCCCAAAATAAGTGAAATTTCTGCAATTTTGACCAAAAATAAGGGAAATTTCTGAAATTTTGTTCCAAAATAAGTGGAATTCTGAGTTTTGCCCCAAAAGAAGGAGAATTTCTGTCTTTTTGCCCCAACATATAGGGAATTTCTGCAATTTTACTCCAAAATACGGGGAATTTCTGCCTTTTTGCCTGAAAATAAGAAGAATGCATACCTTTTGGCTATAAAAAGGGAAATTTCTGCAATTTTGCTCCAAAATAAGGGGAATTTCTGCTTTTTTGCCTCTAAATAAATTGAATTTCTGCATTTTTGCCTCAAAATATTAGGAATTTCTGCCTTTTTGCCCCTAAAAACAGAAAATTTCGGCCTTTTTTCCCTGAAAAAAGTGAAATTTCTGCAATTTTGCCCCAAAATAATTGAAATTTCTGCAATTTTGCCCCAAAATAAGGGGAATTTTGGGAATTTTGCCCCAAAATAAATGGAATTTCTGAATTTTGCCCCCAAATGAGGAGAATTTCTGTCGTTTTGCCCTAACATATAGGGAATTTCTGCCTTTTTGCCCCACAATTAGGAGAATTTCTGCAATTTTGCTCCAAAATATGGGGAATTTCTGCTTTTTTGCCTCTAAATAAGTGGAATTTCTGTCTTTTTCCCCCAAAACAAGGAATTTCTGTTTTCTTGCCCCAAAATAAGGAAAATTTCTGACTTATTACCTTGAAATAAGTGAAATTTCTGCAATTTTGCCCCAAAATAAGGAAAACTTCTGCCATTTTGCCCCAAAATAAGGGGAATATCAGCCTTTTTACATCAAAATAAGTGAAATTTCTGCAATTTTGCCCCAAAATAAGGGAAATTTCTTTTTTTTTGCCCCAAAATAAGAAAAATTTCTGTAATTTTGTACCAAAATAAAAGAAATTTCTGCCTTTTTGCCCCAAAATAAAAAATTTCTGACTTATTACCCTAAAATAAGTGAAATTTCTGGAATTTTGCCACAAAATCAGGGCAATTTCTGCCTTTTTGCTCACAAATAAAGAGAATTTCAGCCTTTTTACCTAAAAATAAGGGGAATTTCTGAATTTTTGCTCCAAAATATAGGAAATTTCTGCCTTCTTGCCCCAAAATAAGAAAAATTTCTGCAATTTTGTACAAAAATAAAAGAAATTTCTCCCTTTTTGCCCCAAAACAAGAAAATTTCTGCTTTTTTCTTCTGAAATAAGTGAAATTTCTCCAATTTTGCCTTAAAATAAGTGATATTTCTGCAATTTTGCCCCAAAATAAGGGAAATTTATGGAATTTTGGCCCAAAATATGTGGAATATCTGAGTTTTGCCCCAAAATAAGGAGAATTTCTGTCTTTTTGCCCCAACATATAGGGAATTTCTGCCTTTTTGCCCGAAAATGAGAAGAATGCATACCTTTTTGCCATGAAAAAGGGAAATTTCTTCATTTTTGCTCCAAAATAAGGGGAATTTCTGCTTTTTTGCCTCTAAATAAGTGGAATTTCTGTCTTTTTCCCCCAAAACAAAGGGAATTTCTGTCTTTTTTGCCCCAAAATAAAGAAAATTTCTGTAATTTTGCACCAAAATAAAAGAAATTTCTGCCTTTTTGCCCCCAAATAAGAAAATTTTTCCTTTTTTTCTGAAATAAGTGAAATTTCTGCAATTTTGCCCCAAAATAAGAGAAATTTCTGCCTTTTTGCCCCCAAATAAGGGAAATTTCAGCCTTTTTACCTCAAAATAAAGAAAATTTCTACATTTTTGCCCCAAAATATGGGAAATTTATGCCTTTTTGCCCCAAAATAAGAAAAATTTCTGCAATTTTGCACCAAAATAAAAGAAATTTCTGCCTTTTTGCCACAGAATAAGAAAAATTTCTCCAATTCTGTACCAAAATAAAAGAAATTTCTAAAATTTTGCTCCAAAATAAGGGAAATTTCTGATTTTTGCCCAGATATAAGGAGAATTTCTGTATTTTTGCCCCAAAATAAAGGGAATTTCTGCCTTTTTGCCCCAAAATTAGGGGAGTTTCTGCAATTTTGCTTCAAAATAATGGGAATTTCTGCCTCTTTTCCTGAAAATAAGGGGAACTTCTGCCAATTTGCCCCAAATAAAGGGAATTTCTGCATTTTTGCCCCAATATTAGGAGAATTTCTGCAATTTTGCTCCAAAATACAGGGAATTTCTGCCTTTTTGCCCGAAATTAAGGGGATTTTTTGCCTTTTTGCCCCCAAACAAGGGTAATTTCTGCAATTTTATCCCAAAATAAGGGGAATTTCTGCCTTTTTGCCCCCAAATAAGGGCAATTTCTGCCTTTATGCCCTGAAATATGTGACATGTCTTCAATTTTACCCCAAAATAAGGTGGATTTCTGCCTTTTTGCCCCAAAATAATGGGAATTTCTGCATTTTGCCAAAAATAAGAAAGATTTTTGTTTTTTTCTCTGAAATAAGTGAAATTTCTGCAATTTTGCCTTAAAATAAAAGAAATATCTTCAATTTTTTCCCATAATAAAAAAATTTTCTGCAATTTTGCCCCAAAATAAAGGGAATTTCTGTTTTTTGTAGCCAAATAAAGGGAATTTCTGCAATTTTGCCATAAAATAAGGGGAATTTCTGCCTTTTGCCCCAAAATAAGAAAATTTCTCATTTTTATTCTGAAATAAGTGAAATTTCTGCAATTTTGCTCCAAAATACGGAGAATTTCTGCCTTTTTGTCCGAAAATAAAAAGAATGCATACCTTTTTGCCATAAAAAAGGGAAATCTCTTAATTTTTACTCCAAAATAAGTGGAATTTCTGCTTTTTTGCCTCTAAATAAGTGGAATTTCTGTCTTTTTATCCCAAAACAAAGGGAATTTCTGTCTTTTTTGCCCCAAAATAAGGAAAATTTCTGACTTATTACCCTGAAATAAGTGAAATTTCTGCAATTTTGCCCCAAAATAAGGGAAATTTATGCCTTTTTGCCCCCAAATAAGGGGAATTTCAGCCTTTTTACCTCAAAATAAGAGGAATTTCTGCCTTTTTGCCCCAAAATAAGGAAAATTTCTGCCTTTTTTTCCATGAAAAAAGTGAAATTTCTGCAATTTCGCCCCAAAATAAGTGAAATTTCTGCACTATTGCCCCAAAATAAAGGAAATTTCTTGAATTTTGCCCCAAAATAAGTGGAATTTCTGAGTTTTGCCCCAAAATAAGGAGAATTTCTGTCTTTTTGCCCTAACATATAGGGAATTTCTGCCTTTTTTCCACACAATTAGGGGAATTTCTGCAATTTTGCTCCAAAATACGGGGAATTTCTGCTTTTTAGCCCGAAAATTAGAGGAATGTATAACTTTTTCCACAAAAAAAGGAAAATTTCTTCATTTTTGCTCCAAAATAATAAGAATTTCTGCTTTTTAGCCTCTAAATAAGTGGAATATCAGTCTTTTTCCTTTAAAACAAAGAGAATTTCTGTTTTTTGCCCCAAAATAAGGAAAATTTCTGACTTATTACCCTGAAATAAGTGAAATTTCTGCAATTTTGCCTCAAAATAAGGGAAATTTCTGCCTTTTTGCCCCCAAATAAGGGGAATTTCAGAGTTTTTACCTCAAAATAAGGGAAATTTCTGCTTTTTTGCCCCAAAATATGGGAGATTTCTGCCTTTTTGCCCCAAAATAAGAAACATTTCTGCAATTTTGTACCAAAATAAAAGAAATTTCTGCCTTTTTGCCCCAAAATAAGAAAATTTCTGCTTTTGTTCTCTGAAATAAGTGAAATTTCTGCAATTTTGCCTCAAAATAAGGGAAATTTCTGCCTTTTTGCCCCCAAATAAGGGGAATTTCAGCCTTTTTACCTAAAAATAAGAGGAATTTCTGCATTTTTGCCCCAAAATATGAGAGATTTCTGCCTTTTTGCCCTAAAATAAGAAAAATTTCTGCAATTTTGTACCAAAATATTAGAAATTTCTGCCTTTTTGCACCAAAATAAGAAAATTTCTGCTTTTTTTCTGACATAAGTGAAATTTTTGCAATTTTGCCCCAAAATAAGTGAAATTTCTGCAATTTTGCCTCAAAATAAGGGAAATTTCTGGAATTTTGCGCCAAAATAAGTGGAATTTCTGAGTTTTGCCCCAAAATAATGAGAATTTCTGTCTTTTTGCCCCAAAATATAGGGAATTTCTGCCTTTTTGCCCCACAATTAGGGGAATTTCTGCAATTTTGCTCCAAAATACGGGGAATTTCTGCCTTTTTGCCCGAAAATAAGAAGAATGCATAACTTTTTGCCATAAAAAAGGGAAATTTCTTCATTTTTGCTCCAAAATAAGAGAAATTTCTGCTTTTTTGCCTCTAAATAAGTGGAATTTCTGTCTTTTTCCCCCAAAACAAAGGGAATTTTTGTCCTTTTGGCCCCAAAGTAAGGAAAATTTCTGACTTATTACCCTGAAATAAGTGAAATTTCTGCAATTTTGCCCCAAAATAAGGGAAATTTCTGCCTTTTTGCCCCGAAATAAGGGGAATTTCAGCCTTTTTACCTCAAAATAAGGGGAATTTCTGCATTTTTGTTCCAAAATATGGGAAATTTCTTGCTTTTTGCCACAAAATAAGAAAAATTTCTGCCATTCTGTACCAAAATAAAAGAAATTTCTAAAATTTTGCCCCAAAATAAGGGATATTTTTGATTTTTGCCCCAAAATAAGGGGAATTTCTGCCTTTTTGCCCCAAAATAAAGAAAATTACTGCATGTTTTACCCCAAAATTAGGTAAATTTCTGCAATTTTGCTCTAAAATACGGGGATTTTCTGCCTTTTTCTCCGAAAATAAAGGGAATTTCTGCCATTTTGCCGCGAAAGAAGTGAAATTTCTGCAGTTTTACCCCAAAATAAAGGGACGTTCTGCGTTTTTGCCCCAAAATTAGGGGAATTTCTGCAATTTTGCTCCAAATTACGGGTAATTTCTGCCTTTTTTCCCCATAATTAGGGGAATTTCTGCAATTTTGCTCGAAAATAAAAAGAATGTATACCTTTTTGCCATAAAAAAGGTTAATTTCTTCATTTTTTACCCCAAAATAAGGGGATTTTCCGCCTTTTTGACTCAAAATAAGTGCAATTTCTGACTTTTCCACAAAAATAAACGGAATTTCTGTCTTTTTCCTTTAAAATAAGGGGAATTTCTAACTTTTTGCCCCAAATAAGGGGAATTTCAGCCTTTTTACCTCAAAATAAGGGGAATTTCTGCATTTTTGTCGAAAAATATGGGAAATTTCTGCATTTTTGCCCAAATTAAGAAAAATTTCTGCAATTTTGTACCAAAATAAATGAAATTTCTGCCTTTTTGCCCCAAAATAAGAAAATTTGTGCTTTTTTTTCTTTGAAATAAGTGAAATTTCTGCAATTTTGCTCCAAAATAAGGGAAATTTCTGAAATTTTGCCCCAAAATAAGTGGAATTTCTGAGTTTTGCCCCAAAATAAGGAGAATTTCTTTCTTTTTGCCCCAACATATAGGGGATTTCTGCCTTTTTGCCCCACAATTAGGGGAATTTCTGCAATCTTGCTCCAAAATACAAAGAATTTCTGCCTTTTTGCCCGAAAATAAGAAGAATGCATACCTTTTTGCCATAAGAAATAGAAATTTCTTCATTTTTGCTTCAAAATAAGGGGAATATCTGCTTTTTTGCCTCTAAATAAGTGGAATTTCTGCCATTGTGCCCCAAAACAAAGGGAATTTCTGTCTTTTTTGCCTCAAAATAAGGAAAATTTCTGACTTATTTCCCTGAAATAAGTGAAATTTCTGCAATTTTGCCCCAAAATAAGAGAAATTTCTGCCTTTTTGCCCCCAAATAAGGGGAATTTCAGCCTTTTTACCTCAAAATAAGAAGAATTTCTGCATTTTTGCCCCAAAATATGGGAAATTTCTGCATTTTTGCCACAAAATAAGAAAAATTTCTGCAATTCTGTACCAAAATAAAAGAAATTTCTAAAATTTTGCTCCAAAATTAGGGAAATTTCTGATTTTTGCCCCGATATAAGGAGAATTTCTGTATTTTTTCCCCAAAATAAAGGGAATTTCTGCCTTTTTGCCCCAAAATTAGGGGAGTTTCTGCAATTTTGCTTCAAAATACAGGGAATTTCTGCCTCTTTTCCCAAAAATAAGAAGAACTTCTGCCGATTTGCCCCAAATAAAGGAAATTTCTGCATTTTTGCCCCAATATTAGGGGAATTTCTGCAATTTTGCTCCAAAATACGGGGAATTTCTGCCTTTTTGCTCGAAATTAAGGGGATTTTTTGCCTTTTTGCCCCCAAACAAGGGAAATTTCTGCAATTTTATCCCAAAATAAGGGGAATTTCTGCCTTTTTGCCCCCAAATAAGGGGAATTTCTGCCTATTTGCCCTGAAATATGTGACATGTCTTCAATTTTACCCAAAAATAAGGTGAATTTCTGCCTTTTTGTCCCAAAATAATGGGAATTTCTGCATTTTGCCCTAAAATAAGAAAAATTTTTGCTATTTTTCTCTGAAATAAGTGAAATTTCTGCAATTTTGCATTAAAATAAAAGAAATATCTGCAATTTTTCCCCATAATAAAGGAATTTTCTGCAATTTTGCCCCAAAATAAAGGGAATTTCTGTTTTTTGTCCCCAAATATGGAAAATTTCTGCAATTTTGCCCTAAAATAAAGAGGAATTTCTGCCTTTTGCCCCAAAATAAGAAAATTTCTCCTTTTTTTTCTGAAATAAGTAAAATTTCTGCAATTTTGCTCCAAAATACGGGGAATTTCTGCCTTTTTTCCCGAAAATAAAAAGAATGCATACCTTTTTGCCATAAAAAAGGGAAATTTCTTAATTTTTGCTTCAAAATAATGGGAATTTCTGCTTTTTTGCCTCTATATAAGTGGAATTTCTGTCTTTTTCCCCCAAAACAAAGGGAATTTCTGTCTATTTTGCCCCAAAATAAGGAAAATTTCTGACTTATTACCCTGAAATAAGTAAAATTTCTGCAATTTAGCCCCAAAATAAGGAAAATTTCTGCCTTTTTGCCCCCAAATAAGGGGAATTTCAGCCTTTTTACCTCAAAATAAGGGGAATTTTTGCATTTTTGCCCCAAAATATGGAAAATTTATGAATTTTTGCCCCAAAATAAGAAAAATTTCTGCAATTTTGTACCAAAATAAAAGAAATTTCTGCATTTTGCCCCAAAATAAGAAAATTTCTCCTTTATTTTCTGAAATAAGTGAAATTTCTGCAATTTTGCCCCAAAATAAATGAAATTTCTTCCTTTTTTCCCCAAAATAAGGGGAATTTCAGCCTTTTTACCTCAAAATAAGGGCAATTTCTGCATTTCTGTTCCAAAATATGGGAATTTTCTGCCTTTTTGTCACCAAACAAGAAAAATTTCTGCAATTCTGTACCAAAATAAAAGAAATTTCTAAAATTTTGCCCCAAAATAAAGGAAATTTTTGATTTTTGTCCCGAAATAAGGAGAATTTCTGTATTTTTGCCCCAAAATAAAGGGAATTTCTGCCTTTTTGCCCCAATATTAGGGGAATTTCTGCAATTTTTCTCCAAAATACGGGGAATTTCTGCCTTTTTGCCCAAAATTAAGAAGATTTTCTGCCTTTTTGCCCCCAAACAAGGGGAATTTCTGCAATTTTATAGAAAATAAGGGGAATTTCAGCCTTTTTGCCCCAAAAAAGGGGAATTTCTGCCTATTTGCCCTGAAATATGTGAAATGTCTGCAATTTTACCCCAAAATAAGGTGAATTTCTGCTATTGTGCCCCAAAATAATAGGAATTTCTGCATTTTGCCCTAAAATAAGATAAATTTTTGCTTTTTTTTTCTGAAATAAGTGAAATTTCTGCAATTTTGCCTTAAAATAAAAGAAATATCTGCAATTTTCCCCCATAATAAAGGTATTTTCTGCAATTTTGCCACAAAATAAAGGGAATTTCTGTTTTTTGTTTCAAAATAAGGGAAATTTCTGCAATTTTGCCCTAAAATAAGGGGAATTTCTGCCTTTTGCCCCAAAATAAGAAAATTTCTCCTTTTTTTCTGAAATAAGTGAAATTTCTGCAATTTTGCCCAAAAATAAGTATAATTTCTGAATTTTGCCCTAAAATAAGGAGAATTTCTGTTATTTTGCCCCAACATATTGGGAATTTTTGCCTTTTTGCCCCAACATATAGGGAATTTCTGCATTTTTGCCCCACAATTAGGGGAATTTCTGCAATTTTGCTCCAAAATACGGGTAATTTCTGCAATTTTGCCCCAAAATAAGTGGAATTTCTGCAATTTTGCCCCAAAGTAAGGGAAATTTCTGGAATTTTGCCCCAAAATAAGTGGAATTTCTGAGTTTTGCCCCAAAATAAAGAGTATTTCTGTCTTTTTGCACCAACATATTGGGAATTTTTGCCTTTTTGCCCCAACATATAGGGAATTTCTGCCTTTTTGCCCCACAATAAGGGGAATTTCTGCAATTTTGTTCCAAAATACGGGGAATTTCTGCCTTTTTGCCCTAAAATAACAAGAATGCATAACTTTTTGCCATAAAATAGCGAAATTTCTTCATTTTTGCTTCAAAATAATGGGAATTTCTGCTTTTTTGCCTCTAAATAAGTGGAATTTCTGTCCTTTTCCCCCAAAACAAAGGGAATTTCTGTCTTTTTTGCCCTAAAATAAGGTAAATTTCTGACTTATTACCCTGAAATAAGTGAAATTTCTCCAATTTTGCCCCAAAATAAGGAAAATTTCTGCCTTTTTGCTCCCAAATAAGGGAAATTTCAGCATTTTTACCTCAAAATAAGGGGAATTTCTGCATTTTTGCCACAAAATAAAAGAAATTTCTGTTTTTTTGCCCCAAAATAAGGAAAATTTCTGCCTTTTTTCCCTGACATAAGTGAAATTTCTGCACTTTTGCCCCAAAATAAGTGAAATTTCTGCAATTTTGCCACAAAATAAGGGAAATTTCTGGAAGTTTGCCCCAAAATAAGTGGAATTTCTGAGTTTTGCCCCAAAATAAGGAGAATTTCTGTCTTTTTGCCCTAACATATAGGGAATTTCTGCTTTTTTGCCCCACAATTAGGAGAATTTCTGCAATTTTGCTCCATAATACAAGGAATTTCTGCTTTTTAGCCCAAAAATAAGTGGAATGTATACCTTTCCCACAAAAAAAGGGAAATTTCTTCATTTTTACTCCAAAATAAAAGGAATTTCTGCTTTTTTGCCTCTAAAAAAGTGGAATTTCTGTGTTTTTCCCCCAAAACAAAGGGAATTTCTGTCTTTTTTGCCCCAAAATAAGGAAAATTTCTGACTTATTACAATGAAATAAGTGAAATTTCTGCAATTTTGCCTCAAAATAAGGGAAATTTTTGCTTTTTTCCCCCAAATAAGAGAAATTTCAGCCTTTTTACCTCAAAATAAGAGGAATTTCTGCATTTTTCCCCTAAATATGGGAGATTTCTGCCTTTTGCCCCAAAATAAGAAAAATTTCTGCAATTTTGTACCAAAATAAAAGAAATTTCTGCCTTTTTGCACCAAAATAGGAAAATTTCTGAATTTTTTTCTGAAATAAGTGAAATTTCTGCAATTTTGCCCCAAAATAAGGGAAATTTCTGGAATTTTGCCCCAAAATAAGTGGAATTTCTGAGTTTTGCCCCAAAATAAGGAAAATTTCTGTCTTTTTGCCCCAACATATAGGGAATTTCTGCCTTTTTGCCCCACAATTAGGGGAATTTCTGCAATTTTGCTCCAAAATACGGGGAATTTCTGCCTTTTTGCCCGAAAATAAGAAGAATGCATACTTTTTTGCCATAAAAAGGGAAATTTCTTCAGTTTTGCTCCAAAATAAGGGGAATTTCTGCTTTTTTGCCTCTAAATAAGTGGAATTTCTGTCTTTATCCCCCAAAAAAAGGGAATTTCTGTCTTTTTTGCCCCAAAATAAGGAAAATTTCTGACTTATTACCCTGAAATAACTGAAATTTCTGCAATTTTGCTCGAAAATAAGGGAAATTTCTGCCTTTTTCCCGCCAAATAAGGGGAATTTAAGCCTTGTTACCTCAAAATAAGAGGAATTTCTGCATTTTTGCCCCAAAATATGGGAGATTTCTGCCTTTTTGTTCCAAAATAAGAATAATTTATGCAATTTTGTACCAAAATAAAAGAAACTTCTGCCTTTTTGCACCAAAATAAGAAAATTTCTGCTTTTTTTTCTGAAATAAGTGAAATTTCTGCAATTTTGCTCCAAAATAAGTGAAATTTCTGCAATTTTGCCCCAAAATAAGGGAAATTTCTTCAGTTTTGCTCCAAAA
The DNA here is from genome assembly GCF_963924665.1 of Micromys minutus. Lineage (NCBI taxonomy): Eukaryota > Metazoa > Chordata > Mammalia > Rodentia > Muridae > Micromys > Micromys minutus. The sequence goes on from NW_027667573.1 coordinate 708,465, forward strand.
TAAGGGGAATTTCTGCTTTTTTGCCTCTAAATAAGTGGAATTTCTGTCTTTATCCCCCAAAACAAAGAGAATTTCTGTCTTTTTTGCCCCAAAATAAGGAAAATTTCTGACTTATTACTCTGAAATAAGTGAAATTTCTGCAATTTTGCTCCAAAATAAGGGAAATTTCTGCTTTTTGCCCCCAAATAAGGGGAATTTCAGCCTTTTTACCTCAAAATAAGAGGAATTTCTGCATTTTTGCCCCAAAATATGGGAGATTTCTGCTTTTTTGTTCCAGAATAAGAAAAATTTATGCAATTTTGTACCAAAATAAAAGAAATTTCTGCCTTTTTGCACCAAAATAAGAAAATTTCTGCTTTTTTTCTGAAATAAGTAAAATTTCTGCAATTTTGCCCCAAAATAAGTGAAATTTCTGCCTTTTTGCCCCAAAATAAGGGGAATTTCAGCCTTTTTACCTCAAAATAAGAAGAATTTCTGCATTTTTGTTCCAAAATATGAGAAATTTGTGCCTTTTTGCCACAAAATAAGAAAAATTTCTGCAATTCTGTACCAAAATAAAAGAAATTTCTAAAATTTTGCCCCAAAATAAAAGAAATTTCTCATTTTTGCCTCGATAAAATGAGAATTTCTGTATTTTTGCTCCAAAATTAGGGGAATTTCTGCAATTTTGTTCAAAATACAGGGAATTTCTGCCTCTTTTCACGAAAATAAGGGGAACTTCTGCCGATTTGCCCCAAATAAAGGGAATTTCTGCATTTTTGCCCCAATATTAGGGGAATTTCTGCAATTTTGCTCCAAAATACGGGGAATTTCTGCTTTTTTGCCCGAAATTATTGGGATTTTCTGCATTTTGCCCCCAAACAAGGGACATTTCTGCAATTTTATCCCAAAATAAGGGGAATATCTGCCTTTTTGCCCCCAAATAAGGGGAATTTATGCCTTTTTGCCCCCAAAATAATGGGAATTTCTGCATTTTGCCCTAAAATAAGAAAAATTTTTGCTTTTTTTCTCCGAAATAAGTGAAATTTCTGCAATTTTGTCTCAAAATAAGGGAAATTTCTGCCTTTTTGCGTCCAAATAATGGGAATTTAAGCCTTTTTTACCTCAAAATAAGAAGAATTTCTGCATTTTGCCCCAATATATGGGAGATTTCTGCATTTTTGCCCCACAATAAGAAAAATTTCTGCAATTTTGTACCAAAATAAAAGAAATTTCTGCCTTTTTGCACCAAAATAAATAAATTCTGCTTTTTTTCCGAAATAAGAGAAATTTCTGCAATTTTGCCCCAAAATAAGTGAAATTTCTGCAATTTTGCCCCAAAATAAGGGAAATTTCTGGCATTTTGCCCCAAAATAAGTGCAATTTCTGAGTTTTGCCCCGAAATAAGGAGAATTTCTGTCTTTTTGCCCCAACATATAGGGAATTTCTGCCTTTTTGCCCCACAATTAGGGGAATTTCTGCAATTTTTCTCCAAAATACAGGGAATTTCTGCCTTTTTGCCCGAAAATAAGAAGAATGTATACCTTTTTGCCATAAAAAAGGGAAATTTTTTCATTTTTGCTCCAAAATAAGGGGAATTTCTGCCTTTTTGCCCTGAAATATGTGAAATGTCTGCAATTTCACCCCAAAATAAGGTGAATTTCTGCCATTGTGCCCCAAAATAATGGGAATTTCTGCTTTTTGCCCTAAAATAAGAAAAAGTTTTGCTTTTTTTCTCTGAAATAAGTGAAATTTCTGCAATTTATCCTTAAAATAAAAGAAATATCTGCAATTTTTCCCCATAATAAAAGTATTTTCTGTAATATTGCCCCAAAATAAAGAGAATTTCTGTTTTTTGTCACAAAATAAAAGAAATTTCTGCAATTTTGCCCTAAAATAAGGAGAATTTCTGCCTTTTGCCCCAAAATAAGAAAATTTCTCATTTTTTCTGAAATAAGTGAAATTTCTGCAATTTTGCCCAAAAATAAGTGAAATTTCTGAATTTTGCCCCAAAATAAGGAGAATTTCTGTCTTTTTGCCACAACATATAGGGAATTTTTGCCTTTTTGCACACAATTAGGGAAATTTCTCTAATTTTGCTCCAAAATACGGTGAATTTCTGCCTTTTCGTCTGAAATAAGAAGAATGCATACCTTTTTTCCATAAAAAAGGAAAATTTCTTCATTTTTGCTGCAAAATAAGAAGAATTTCTGCTTTTTTGCCTCTAAATAAGTTGAATTTCTCTCTTTTTCCCCCAAAGCAAAGGGAATTTCTGTCTTTTTTGCCCCAAAATAAGAAAAATTTCTGCCTTTTTTCCCTGAAATAAGTGATATTTCTGCAATTTTGCCCCAAAATAAGTAAAATTTCTGCAATTTTGCCCCAAAATAAGGGAAATATCTGGAATTTTGCCCCAAAATAAGTAGAATTTCTGAGTTTTGCCCCAAAATAAAAAGAATTTCTTTCCTTTTGCCCTAACATATAGAGAATTTCTGCATTTTTGCCCCACAATTAGGGGAATTTTTGCAATTTTGCTCCAAAATACGGGGAATTTCTCCTTTTTAGCCTGAAAATAAGGGGAATGTATACCTTTTGCCACAAAAAAGGGAAATTTCTTCATTTTTGCTCCAAAATAAGGGGATTTTCTGCTTTTTTGCCTTTAAATAAGTGGAATTTTTGTCTTTTTCCCCCCAAAAAAATGGGATTTCTGTCTTTTTTGCCCCAAATAAGGAAAATTTCTTACTTATTACCCTGAAATAAGTGAAATTTCTGCAATTTTGCCCCAAAATAGGGGTAATTTCTGCTTTTTTGTTCCCAAATAAGGGGAATTTCAGCCTTTTTACCTCAAAATAAGGGGAATTTCTGCATTTTTACCACAAAATATTAGGAATTTCTGCATTTTTGCCCCAAAATAAGGAAAATTTCTGCCTTTTTTTACCATGAAATAAGTGAAATTTCTGCAATTTTGCCCCAAAATAAGTGAAATTTCTGCAATTTTGCCCCAAAATAAAGAAAATTTCTGGAATTTTGCCCCAAAATATGTGGAATTTCTGAGTTTTGCCCCAAAATAAGGAGAATTTCTGTCTTTTTGCCCCAACATATAGGGAATTTCTGTCTTTTTGCCCCACAATTAGAAGAATTTCTGCAATTTTGCTCCAAAATACGGGGAATTTCTGCCTTTTTGCCCGAAAATAAGAAGAATGCATACCTTTTTGCCATAAAAAAAAGGAAATTTCTTCATTTTTGCTTCAAAATAAGGGGAATTTCTGCTTTTTTGCCTCTAAATAAGTGGAATTTCTGTCTTTTCCTTCAAAACAAAGAGAATTTCTGTTATTTTGGCCCCAAAATAAGTAAAATTTCTGACTTATTACCCTGAAATAAGTGAAATTTCTCCAATTTTGCCCCAAAATAAAGGAAATTTCTGCCTTTTTGCCATTAAATAAGGGAAATTTCAGCCTTTTTACCTCAAAAGAAGGGGAATTTCTGCATTTTTGCCACAAAATAAAAGAAATTTCTGTTTTTTTGCCCCAAAATAAGAAAAATTTCTGCCTTTTTTCCCTGAAATAAGTGAAATTTCTGCAATTTTGCCCCAAAATAAGTGAAATTTCTGCAATTTTGCCCCAAAATAAGGGAAATTTCTGGAATTTTGCCCCAAAATAAGTGGAATTTCTGAGTTTTGCCCCAAAATAAGAATTTCTGTCTTTTTGCCCCAACATATAGGGAATTTCTGCCTTTTTGCCCCACAATTAGGGGAATTTCTGCAATTTTGCTCCAAAATACGGGGAATTTCTGCTTTTTAGCACAAAAATAAGTGGAATGTATACCTTTTGCCACAAAAAACGGAAATTTCTTCATTTTTTTCTCCAAAATAAAAGGAATTTCTGCTTTTTTGCCTCTAAAATAGTGGAATTTCTGTCTTTTTCCCCCAAAACAAAGGGAATTTCTGTCTTTTTTGCCCCATAATAAGGAAAATTTCTGACTTATTACAATGAAATAAGTGAAATTTCTGCAATTTTGCCTCAAAATAAGGGAAATTTCTGCCTTTTTGCCCCCAAATAATGGGAATTTCAGCCTTTTTACCTCAAAATAAGGGGAATTTCTGCATTTTTTCCCCAAAATATGGGAGATTTCTGCCTTTTTGCCCCCAAATGAGAAAAATTTCTGCAATTTTGTACCAAAATCAAAGAAATTTCTGCCTTTTTGCACCAAAATAGGAAAATTTCTGAATTTTTTTTAAATAAGTGAAATTTCTGCAATTTTGCTTCAAAATAAGTGAAATTTCTGCAATTTTGCCCCAAAATAAGGGAAATTCCTGGAATTTTGCCCCAAAATAAGTGGAATTTCTGAGTTTTGCCCCGAAATAAGGAGAATTTCTGTCTTTTTGCCCCAACATATAGGGAATTTCTGCCGTTTTGCCCCACAATTAGGGGAATTTCTGCAATTTTGATCCAAAATACGGGGAATTTCTGCCTTTTGCCCGAAAATAAGAAGAATGCATACCTTTTTGCCATAAAAAAGAGAAATTTCTTCAGTTTTGCTCCAAAATAAAGGGAATTTCTGCTTTTTTGCCTCTAAATAAGTGGAATTTCTGTCTTTATCCTTCAAAACAAAGGGAATTTTTGTCTTTTTTGCCCCAAAATAAGGAAAATTTCTGACTTATTACCCTGAAATAAGTGAAATTTCTGCAATTTTGCCCCATAATAAGTGGAATTTCTGAGTTTTGCCCCAAAATAAGGAGAATTTCTGTCTTTTTGCCTCAACATACAGGGAATTTCTGCCTTTTCGCCCCACAATTAGGGGAATTTCTGCAATTTTGCTCCAAAATACGGGGAATTTCTGCTTTTTTGCCCTAAAATATAAAGAATGCATACCTTTTTGCCATAAAAAAGGGAAATTTCTTCATTTTTGCTCCAAAATAAGGGGAAGTTATGCTTTTTTGCCTCTAAATAAGTGGAATTTCTGTCTTTTCCCCCCAAAACAAAGAAAATTTCTGTCATTTGGCCCCAAAATAAGGAAAATTTCTGACTTATTACCCTGAAATAAGTGAAATTTCTGCAATTTTGCCCCAAAATAAGGGAAATTTCTGCCTTTTTGCCCCCAATGAAGGAAAATTTCAGCTTTTTTACCTCAAAATAAGGGGAATTTCTGCCTTTTTCCCACAAAATATTAGGAATTTCTGCCTTTTTGCACCAAAATAAGGAAAATTTCTGCTTTTTTTCTCTGAAATAAGTGAAATTTCTGCAATTTTGCCCCAAAATAAGTGAAATTTCTGCAATTTTGCCCCTAAATAAGGGAAATTTCTGGAATTTTGCCCCAAAATAAGTGGAATTTCTGAGTTTTGCCCCAAAATAAGGAGAATTTCTCTCTTTTTGTCCTAAAAATATAGGGAATTTCTGCATTTTTGCCCCACATTTAGGGGAATTTCTGCAATTTTGCTCCAAAATATGGGGAATTTCTGCCTTTTTGCACGAATATATAAAGAATGCATACCTTTTTGCCATAAAAAAGGGAAATTTCTTCATTTTTGCTCCAAAATAAGGGGAATTTCTTCAATTTTGCTCCAAAATACGGGGAATTTCTTCTTTTTAGCCCGAAAGTAAGGGGAATGTATACCTTTTGCCACAAAAAAGATAAATTTCTTCATTTTTGCTTCAAAATAAGAAGAATTTCTGCTTTTTTGCCTCTAAATAAGTGGAATTTCTGTCTTTTTCCTCCAAAACCAAAGAAATTTCTGTTTTTTGCCCCAAAATAAAGAAAATTTCTGACTTATTACCCTGAAATAAGTGAAATTTCTGCAATTTTGCCTCAAAATAAGGGAAATTTCTGCCTTTTTGCCCCCAAATAAGGGGAATTTCAGCCTTTTTACCTCAAAATAAGAGGAATTTATGCATTTTTGCCCCAAAATATAAGAGATTTATGCCTTATTGCCCCCAAATAAGAAAAATTTCTGCAATTTTGTACCAAAATAAAAGAAATTTCTGCCTTTTGCATCAAAATAAGAAAATTTCTGCTTTTTTTTCTAAAATAAGTGAAATTTCTGCAATTTTGCCCCAAAATAAGTGAAATTTCTGCAATTTTGCCCCAAAATAAGTGATATTTCTGGAATTTTGCCCCAAAATAAGTGGAATTTCTGAGTTTTGCCCCAAAATAAAGAGAATTTCTGTCTTTTTGCCCCAACATATAGGGAATTTCTGCCTTTTTGCCCCACAATTAGGGGAATTTATGCAATTTTGCTCCAAAATACGAGGAATTACTGCTTTTTAGCCTGAAAATAAGGGGAATGTATACCTTTTGCCACAAAAAAAGGAAATTTCTTCATTTTTGCACCAAAATAAGGGAAATTTCTGCTTTTTTGCTTCTAAATAAGTGGAATTTCTGTCTTTTTTTCCCAAAACAAAGGGAATTTCTGTCTTTTTTGCCCGAAATAAGGAAAATTTCTGACTTATTACCCTGAAATAAGTGAAATTTCTGCAATTTTGCCCCAGAATAAGGAAAATTTCTGCTTTTCGCCCCCAAATAAGGGGAATTTCTGCCTTTTTACCTCAAAATAAGGGGAATTTTTGCATTTTTACCACAAAATATTTGGAATCTCTGCATTTTTGCCCAAAAATAAGGAAAATTTCTGCCTTTTTACTATGAAATAAGTGAAATTTCTGCAATTTAGCCCCAAGATAAGTGAAATTTCTGCAATTTTGCTACAAAATTAGGGAAATTTCTGGAATTTTGCCCCAAAATAAGTGGAATTTCTGAGTTTTGCCCCAAAATAAGGAGAATTTCTGTCTTTTTGCCCTAACATATAGGGAATTTCTGCCTTTTTGCCCCACAATTAGGGGAATTTCTGCAATTTTGCTCCAAAATACGGGTAATTTCTGCTTTCTAGCCCAAATATAAGTGGAATGTATACCTTTTGCCACAAAAAAGGGAAATTTCTTCATTTTTACTCCAAAATAAAAGGAATTTCTGTTTTTTTGCCTCTAAAAAAGTGGAATTTCTGTCTTTTTCCCCCAAAACAAAGGGAATTTTTGTCTTTTTTGCCCCAAAATAAGGAAAATTTCTGACTTATTACACTGAAATAAGTGAAATTTCTGCAATTTTGCCTCAAAATAAGGAAAATTTCTGCCTTTTTGCCCCCAAATAAGGGAAATTTCGCCTTTTTTCCTCAAAATAAGAGGAATTTCTGCATTTTTGCCCCAATATATAGTGATTTCTGTCTTTTTGCCCCCAAAAAAGAAAAATTTCTGCAATTTTGTATCAAAATAAAAAAAATTTCTGCCTTTTTGCACCAAAATAGAAAAATTTCTGAATTTTTTTTCTTAAATAAGTTAAATTTCTGCAATTTTGCCCCAAAATAAGTGAAATTTCTGCAATTTTGCCCCCAAATAAGGGAAATTTCTGGAATTTTGCACCAAAATAAGTGGAATTTCTGAGTTTTGCCCCAAAATAATGAGAATTTCTGTCTTTTTGCCCCAAAATATAGGGAATTTCTCCCTTCTTGCCCCACCATTAGGGGAATTTCTGCAATTTTGCTTCAAAATACGGGGAATTTCTGCCTTTTTGCCCGAAAGTAAGAAGAATGCATACCTTTTTGCCATAAAAAAGAGAAATTTCTTCAGTTTTGCTCCAAAATAAGGGGAATTTCTGCTTTTGTGCCTCTAAATAAGTGGAATTTCTGTCTTTTTCCCCCAAAACAAAGAGAATTTCTGTCTTTTTTGCCCCAAAGTAAAAACAATTTCTGACTTATTACCCTGAAATAAGTGAAATTTCTGCAATTTTGCCCCAAAATAAGGGAAATTTCTGCCTTTTTGCCCCCAAATAAGGGGAATTTCAGCCTTTTTACCTCAAAATAAGAGAAATTTCTGCATTTTTGCCACAAAATATGGGAGATTTCTGCCTTTTCGCCCCAAAATAAGAAAAATTTCTGCAATTTTGTACCAAAATAAAAGAAATTTCTGCCTTTTTGCACCAAAATAAATAAATTCTGCTTTTTTTTCTGAAATAAGTGAAATTTCTGCAATTTTGCCCCAAAATAAGTGAAATTTCTGCAATTTTGCCCTAAAATAAGGGAAATTTCTGGAATTTTGCACCAAAATAAGTGGAATTTCTGAGTTTTGCCCCAAAATAAGGAGAATTTCTGTCTTTTTGCCCCAACATATAGGGAATTTCTGCCTTTTTGCCCCACAATTAGGGGAATTTCTGCAATTTTGCTCCAAAATACGGGGAATTTCTGCCTTTTTGCCCAAAAATAAGAAGAATGCATACCTTTTTACCATAAAAAAAGGGAAATTTCTTTATTTTTGCTCCAAAATAAGGGGAATTTCTGCAATTTTGATACAAAATACGGGGAATTTCTGCTTTTTAGCCCGAAAATAAGCGGAATGTATACCTTTTGCCACAAAAAAAGATAAATTTCTTCATTTTTGCTCCAATAAAGAAGAATTTCTGCTTTTTTGCCTCTAAATAAGTGGAATTTCTGTCTTTTTCCCCCAAAACAAAGGGAATTTCTGTTTTTTGCCCCAAAGTAAGATGAATTTCTGACTTATTACCCTGAAATAAGTGAAATTTCTTCAATTTTGCCCCCAAATAAGGGAAATTTCTGCTTTTTGCCCCCAAATAAGGGAAATTTCTGCCTTTTTATCACAAAATAAGGGGAATTTTTCCATTTTTGCCACAAAATATTTGGAATTTCTTCATTTTTGCCCCAAAATGAGGAAAATTTTTGCCTTTTTACCATGAAATAAGTGAAATTTCTGCAATTTTGCCCCAAAATAAGTGAAATTTCGGCAATTTTGCCACAAAATAAGGGAAATTTCTGGAATTTTGCCCCAAAATAAGGGGAATTTCTGAGTTTTGCCCCAAAATAAGGAGAATTTCTGTCTTTTTGCCCTAACATATAGGGAATTTCTGCATTTTGACCCACAATTAGGGGAATTTCTGCAATTTTGCTCCAAAATACGGGGAATTTCAGTCTTTTAGCCCAAAAATAAGTGGAATGTATACATTTTGCCACAAAAAAGGGAAATTTCTTCATTTTTACTCCAAAATAAAAGGAATTTCTGCTTTTTTGCCTCTAAAAAAGTGGAATTTCTGTCTTTTTCCCCCAAAACAAAGGGAATTTCTGTGTTTTTTGCCCCAAAAAAAGGAAAATTTCTGACTTATTACTCTGAAATAAGTGAAATTTCTGCAATTTTGCCTCAAAATAAAGGAAATTTCTGCCTTTTTGCCCCCAAATAAGGGAAATTTCAGCCTTTTTACCTCAAAATAAGAGGAATTTCTGCTTTTTTGCAACAAAATATGGGGATTTCTGCCTTTTTGCCCCAAAATAAGAAAAATTTCTGCAATTTTGTACCAAAATAAAAGAAATTTCTGCCTTTTTGCACCAAAATAGGAAAATTTCTGAATTTTTTTCTGAAATAAGTTAAATTTCTGCAATTTTGCCCCAAAATAAGTGAAATTTCTGCAATTTTTCCCCAAAATAAGGGAAATTTCTGGAATTTTGCACCAAAATAAGTGGAATTTCTGAGTTTTGCCCCAAAATAAGGAGAATTTCTGTCTTTTTGCCCCAACATATAGGGAATTTCTCCCTTTTTGCCCCACAATTAGGGGAATTTCTGCAATTTTGCTCCAAAATAGGGGAATTTCTGCCTTTTTGCCCGAAAATAAGAATAATGCATACCTTTTTGCCATGAAAAATAGAAATTTCTTCAGTTTTGCTCCAAAATAAGGGGAATTTTTGCTTTTTTGTCTCTAAATAAGTGGAATTTCTGTCTTTATCTCCAAAAACAAAGGGAATTTCTGTCTTTTTTGCCCCAAAATAAGGAAAATTTCTGACTTATTACCCTGAAATAAGTGAAATTTCTGCAATTTTGCTCGAAAATAAGGGAAATTTCTGCCTTTTTCCCCCCAAATAAGGGGAATTTAAGCCTTGTTACCTCAAAATAAGAGAAATTTCTGCATTTTTGCCCCAAAATATGGGAGATTTCTGCCTTTTTTCTTCCAAAATAAGAATAATTTATGCAATTTTGTACCAAAATAAAAGAAATTTCTGCCTTTTTGCACCAAAATAAGAAAATTTCTGCTTTTTTCTGAAATAAGTGAAATTTCTGCAATTTTGCTCCAAAATAAGTGAAATTTCTGCAATTTTGCCCCAAAATAAGGGAAATTTCTGGAATTTTGCCCTAAAATAAGTGGAATTTCTGAGTTTTGCCCCAAAATAAGGAGAATTTCTGTCTTTTTGCCACAACATTTAGGGAATTTCTCCCTTTTTGCCCCACAATTAGGGGAATTTCTGCAATTTTGCTCCAAAATAGGGGAATTTCTGCCTTTTTGCCCGAAAATAAGAAGAATGCATACCTTTTTGCCATAAAAAAAGAAAATTTCTTCAGTTTTGCCCCAAAATAAGGGAAATTTCTGCAATTTTGCCCCAATGTAAAGGAAATTTCTGCAATTTTGCCCCAAAATAAGGGGAATTTCTGACTGTTTGCTCCCGAAAAAGGAGATTTTCTGTCTTTTTGCCCCATAATAAGGAGAATTTCTGCCTTTTTGCCCAAAAATTATGAGAATTTCTGCAATTTTGCTTCAAAATACAGGGAATTTCTGTTTTTTAGCCCCAAAATAAAGGGAATTTCTGCATTTTACCTCAAATTGAGAATAATTTCTGCCTTTTGCCTCAAAATAAGGGGAATTTTCTGCCTTTTTGTTTCAAAATAAGATAAATTTCTTCAATTTTGTACCATAATAAAAGAAATTTCTGCTCTTTGCCCCAAAATAAAAGGAATTTCTGACTTTTTGCCCTGAAATAAATGAAATTTCTGCAATTTTGCACGAAAATAAGAGAAATTTGTGCCTCTTTGCCCCAAAATAAGAAGAAGTTTTGCCTTTTGCCCAAAAATATGGGGAATTTCAGCATTTTACCTCAAAATAAGAATTTCAGCCTTTTTGCCCCAAAATAAGGAAAATTTCTGCAATTTTGCCCCAAAATAAGGGGAATTTCTTCCTTTTTGCCCCAAAATAAAGGATATTTCAGCCTTTTTACCTGAAAATAAGTGAAATTTCTGCAATTTTGCCCCAAATAAGGGAAATTTCTGCAATTTTGCCTCAAAATAAGGTAAATTCCTGCAATTTTGCCCCAAAATAAGTGGAATTTCTGAGTTTTGTCCCAAAATAAGAATTTCTGTCTTTTTGCCCCAACATATAGGGAATTTCTGTCTTTTTGCCAAACAATTAGGGGAATTTCTTCATTTTTGCTTCAAAATAAGGGGAATTTCTGCCTTTTTGCCTCTAAAGAAGTGGAATTTCTGTATTTTCCTTCCAAAACAAAGGGAATTTCTGTGTTTTTTGCCCCAAAATAAGGAAAATTTCTGACTTATTACCCTGAAATAAGTGAAATGTTTGCAATTTTGCCCCAAAATAAGGGAAATTTCTGCCTTTTTGCCCCCAAATAAGGGGAATTTCAGCCTTTTTACCTCAAAATAAGGGGAATTTCTGCATTTTTGCCACAAAATATTAGGAATTTCTGCCTTTTTGCCCCAAAATAAGAAAAATTTCTGCCATTTTTACCTGAAATAAGTGAAATTTCTGCAATTTTGCCACAAAATAAGTAAAATTTCTGCAATTTTGCCCCAAAATAAGGGAAATTTCTGGAATTTTGCCCCAAAATAAGTGGAATTTCTGAGTTTTGCCCCAAAATAAGGAGAATTTCTGTCTTTTTGCCCCAACATATAGGGAATTTCTGCCTTTTTGCCCCACAATTAGGGGATTTTCTGCAATTGTGCTCCAAAAAACGGGATATTTCTGCTTTTTTGCCCGAAAATAAGGGGAATATATACCTTTTGCCACAAAAAAGGGAAATTTCTTCATTTTTGCCCCAAAATAAGAGGAATTTCTGACTTCTTACCTCAAAATAAGTGAAATTTCTGCCTTTTTACCCAAAAATAAACGGAATTTCTGATTTTAGCCCCAAAATAAAAGGAATTTTAGAATTTTGCCCTGAAATAAGTGAAATTTCTGCAATTTTGCCCCAAAATAAGGGAAATTTCTGCCTTTTTGCCCCCAAATAAGGGGAATTTCAGCCTTTTTACCTCAAAATAAAGGGAATTTCTGCATTTTTGCCACAAAATATTAGGAATTTCTGCCTTTTTGCCCCAAAATAAGAAAAATTTCTGCCATTTTTACCTGAAATAAGTGAAATTTCTGCAATTTTGCCCCAAAATAAGTAAAATTTCTGCAATTTTGCCCCAAAATAAGGGAAATTTCTGGAATTTTGCCCCAAAATAAGTGGAATTTCTGAGTTTTGCCCCAAAATAAAGAGAATTTCTGTCTTTTTGCCCCAACAAATAGGGAATTTCTGCATTTTTGCCCCACAATTAGGGGATTTTCTGCAATCTTGCTCCTAAATACGGGGAATTTCTGCTTTTTTGCCCGAAAATAAGGGGAATGTATAACTTGTGCCACAAAAGAGGGAAATTTCTTCATTTCTGCCCCAAAATAAGAGGAATTTCTGCCTTCTTACCTCAAAATAAGTGAAATTTCTGCCTTTTTACCCAAAAATAAACGGAATTTCTGACTTTTAGCCCCAAAATAAAAGGAATTTTTGAATTTTGCCCTGAAATAAGTGAAATTTCTGCAATTTTGCCCCAAAATAAGGGAAATTTCTGCATTTTTGCCCCCAAATAAGGGGAATTTCAGCCTTTTTACCTCAAAATAAAGAGAATTTCTGCATTTTTGCCACAAAATATTAGGAATTTTTGCCTTTTTGCCCCAAAATAAGAAAAATTTCTGCCTTTTTTTATCTGAAATAAGTGAAATTTCTGCAATTTTGCACCAAAATAAGTGAAATTTCTGCAAATTTGCCCCAAAATAAGGGAAATTTCTGGAATTTTGCCCCAAAATAAGTGGAATTTCTGAGTTTTGCCCCAAAATAAGGAGAATTTCTGTCTTTTTGCCCCAACATATAGGGAATTTCTGCCTTTTTGCCCCACAATTAGGGGATTTTCTGCAATTGTGCTCCAAAAAACGGGATATTTCTGCTTTTTTGCTCGAAAATAAGGAGAATATATACCTTTTGCCACAAAAAAAGGGAAATTTCTTCATTTTTGCCCCAAAATAAGAGGAATTTCTGCCTTCTTACCTCACAATAAGTGAAATTTCTGCCTTTTTACACAAAAATAAACAAAATTTCTCTTTTTGCCCAAAAATAAAAGGAATTTTTGAATTTTGCCCTGAAATAAGTGAAATTTCTGCAATTTTGCCCCAAAATAAGGGAAATTTTTGTTTTTTTGAAACAAAATAAAGGTAATTTCTGTCTTTTTGCCCCAAAATAAGGGATATTTCACCTTTTTACCTCATGATAAGGGGAATCTCTTCCTTTTTGCCCCAAAATATGGGGAATTTCTTCATTTTTGCCCCAAAATAAAGAAAATTTCTGCAATTTTGTACCAAAATAAAAGAAATTTCTGCCTTTTTGCCCCAAAATAAGAGAAATTTCTGTGCTTTTTCCCTAAAATAAGTGAAATTTCTGCAATTTTGCCCCAAAATAAGGGAAATTTCTGCAATTTTGCCCCAAAATAAAGGAAATTTCTGCAATTTTGCCCCAAAATAATAGGAATTTCTGCCTTTTTGCCGAAAAAAAGGGGTATTTCATCATTTTACCTACAAATAAGGGGAATTTCTGCCTTTTTGCCACAAAATATGTGGAATATCTGCCCTATTGCCCTAAAATAAGGAAAATTTCTGCTTTTCTGCCCCAATTAACGGGAATTTCTGCCTTTTTGCCACAAAGTGAAGGGAATTTCTGCCTTTTTACCTCAAAATAACGGGAATTTCAGCCTTTTTACCTCAAAATAAGGGGAATTTCTGCCTTTTTCCCCAAAATATGGGTAATTTTTGCCTTTTTGTTCCAAAATAAGGAAAATTTCTACAATTTTGTATCAAAATAAAAGAAATTTCTGCTTTTTGCCCCAAAATAAAAGGAATTTCTGACTTTTTGCCCTGAAATAAATGAAATTCCTGCAATTATGCCCGAAAATAAGGGAAATTTGTGTATTTTTGCCTCCAAATGAGGGGAATTTCTGCCTTTTTGCCCCAAAATATGGGGAATTTCAGGATTTTACCTCATAATAAAGGAAATTTTAGGCTTTTTGCACTAAAATATGGGAAATTTCTGCCTTTTTGCCACAAAATAAGAAAAATTTCTGCAAGTCTGTAACAATATAAAAGAAATTTCTAAAATTTTGACCCGAAATAAGGGAAATTTCTGATTTTTGCCCCAAAATAATGAGAATTTCTCTATTTTTGCCCCAAAATAAAGGGAATTTCTGCCTTTATGCCCCAAAATTAGGGGAGTTTCTGCAATTTTGCTCCAAAATAAGAGGAATTTCTGCTTTTTTACCCGAAATTAAGTGGATTTTCTGCCTTTTTGCCCCTAAAGAAAAAAAAATTTCTGCAACTTTATTCCAAAATAAGGGGAATTTCTGCCTTTCTGCCTTAAAATAAGGGGAATTTCTGTCTTTTTGCCCTGAAATATGTGAAATTTCTGCAATTTTACCCCAAAATAATATGAATTTCTGCCTTTTTGCCCCAAAATAATGGGAATTTCTGCCTTTTTGCCCCAAAATAAGAAAAATTTTGCTTTTTTTCTCTGAAATAAGTGAAATTTCTGCAATTTTGCCCTAAAATAAGGGAAATTTCTGCAATTTTTCCCCATAATAAGGGAAATTTCTGCAATTTTGCCCCAAAATAAGGGGAATTTCTGTTTTTTGCCCCCAAATAAGGAAAATTTCTGCAATTTTGCCCTAAAATAAGAAGAATTTCTGCCTTTTTGCCCTAAAATAAGGAGAATTTCTGCCTTTTTGCCCTAAAATAAGAAAAATTTCTGCAATTTTGTACCAAAATATTAGAAATTTCTGCCTTTTTGCACCAAAATAAGAAAATTTCTGCTTTTTTTTCTGACATAAGTGAAATTTTTGCAATTTAGCCCCAAAATAAGTGAAATTTCTGCAATTTTGCCTCAAAATAAGGGAAATTTCTGGAATTTTGCGCCAAAATAAGTGGAATTTCTGAGTTTTGCCCCAAAATAAATAGAATTTCTGTCTTTTTGCCCCAACATATAGGGAATTTCTGCCTTTTTGCCCAAAAATTAGGGGAATTTCTGCAATGTTGCTCCAAAATACGGGGAATTTGTGCCATTTTGCCCAAAAATAAAGGGAATGTATACCTTTTTGCCATAAAAAAAGCAAATTTCTTCATTTTTGCCCCAAAATAAGGGGATTTTCCACCTTTTTGACTCAAAATAAATGCAATTTCTGCCTTTTCCCCAAAATAAACAAAATTTCTGTCTTTTTGCCCCAAAATAAGGGGAATTACAGCCTTTTTACCTCAAAATAAGAGGAATTTCTGCCTTTTTGCCCCAAAATATGAGGAATTTCTGACTTTTTGCCCCAAAATAAGAAAAATTTCTGCAATTTTGTACCAAAATAAAAAAAATTTCTGCCTTTTTGCCCCCCAAAAAAAAATTTCGCCTTTTTTCCCTGAAATAAGTGAAATTTCTGCAATTTTGCCCCAAAATATGGAAATTTCTGCAATTTTGCCCCAATGTAAAGGAAATTTCTGCAATTTTGCCCCAAAATAAGGAAAATTTCTGACTGTTTGCTCCCAAAAAAGGAGATTTTCTGTCTTTTTGCCCCAAAATAAGGAGAATTTTTGCCTTTTGCCCGAAAATTATGAGAATTTCTGCAATTTTGCTTCAAAATACGGGGAATTTCTGCTTTCTAGCCCCAAAATAAAGGGAATTTCTGCATTTTACCACAAAATAAGAATAGTTTCTGCCTTTTGCCTCAAAATAAGGGGAATTTTCTGCCTTTTTGTTTCAAAATAAGAAAAATTTCTTCAATTTTGTACCATAATAAAAGAAATTTCTGCTCTTTGCCCCAAAATAAAAGGAATTTCTGAATTTTTGCCCTGAAATAAATGAAATTTCTGCAATTTTGCCCGAAAATAAGGGAAATTTGTGCCTTTTTGCCCCAAAATAAGAAGAATTTTTTCCTTTTGCCCCAAAATATGGGGAATTTCAGCATTTTACCTCAAAATAAGAAGAATTTCAGCCTTTTTGCCCCAAAATAAGAAAAATTTCTGCAATTTTGCCCCAAAATAAGGGGAATTTCTTCCTTTTTGCCCCAAAATAAATGATATTTCAGTCTTTTTACCTGAAAATAAGTGAAATTTCTGCAATTTTGCCCCAAATAAGGAAAATTTCTGCAATTTTGCCCCAAAATAAGGTAAATTCCTGCAATTTTGCCCCAAAATAAGTGGAATTTTTGAGTTTTGCCCCAAAATAAGGAGAATTTCTGTCTTTTTGCCCCAACATATAGGGAATTTCTGCCTTTTTGCCCCACAATTAGGGGAATTTCTGTCTTTTTTGCCCCAAAATAAGGAAAATTTCTGACTTATTACCCTGAAATAAGTGAAATGTCTGCAATTTTGCCCCAAAATAAGAAAAATTTCTGCCTTTTTGCACCCAAATAAGGGGAATTTCAGCCTTTTTACCTCAAAATAAGGGGAATTTCTGCATTTTTGCCACAAAATATTAGGAATTTCTGCCTTTTTGCCCCAAAATAAGAAAAATTTCTGCCATTTTTACCTGAAATAAGGGAAATTTCTGCAATTTTGCCCCAAAATAAGTGAAATTTCTGCAATTTTGCCCCAAAATAAGGGAAATTTCTGGAATTTTGCCCCAAAATAAGTGGAATTTCTGAGTTTTGCCCCAAAATAAGGAGAATTTTTGTCTTTTTGCCCCAACATATAGGGAATTTCTGCCTTTTTGCCCCACAATTTGGGGATTTTCTGCAATTGTGCTCCAAAATACGGGGAATTTCTGCCTTTTTGCCCAAAAATAAGGGGAATGTATACCTTTTGCCACAAAAAAGGGAAATTTCTTTATTTTTGCCGCAAAATAAGAGGCATTTCTGCCTTCTTACCTCAAAATAACTGAAATTTCTGCCTTTTTACCCAAAAATAAACGGAATTTCTCTCTTTTTGTTCCAAAATAAAAGGAATTTTTGAATATTTCCCTGAAATAGGTGAAATTTCTGCAATTTTGCCCCAAAATAAGGGAAATTTCTGTCTTTTTGCCACAAAAGAAAGGGAATTTCTGTCTTTTTGCCTCAAAATAAGGGTTTCTCTGCCTTTTTGCCCAAAAATATGGGGAGTTTCTGCATTTTCCCCAAAATAAAGAAAATTTCTGCAATTTTGTACCAAAATAAAAGAAATTTCTGCCTTTTTCCCCAAAATAAGAGAAATTTCTGTGCTTTTTCTCTGAAATAAGTGAAATTTCTGCAATTTTGCCCCAAAATAAGGGGAATTTCTGACTTCTTGTACTGAAATAAGGAGAATTTCTGTCTTTTTGTTCCAAAATAATGTGAATTTCTGCATTTTCCCTCAAAATTAGGGGAATATGTGCAATTTTGCTTCAAAATACGGGGAAATCTGCCTTATTGCACAAAAATAAAAGGAATTTCTGCATTTTTGCACCAATATAAGGGGAATTTCTGAAATTTAGCTTTAAAATACGGGGAATTTCTGCGTTATTGTCCGAAATAAAGTGGAATTTCTGCCTTTTTGCCCTGAAATATTTGAAATTTCTGCAATTTTACCCCAAAATAAGGGGAATTTCTGTTTTTGGCCCCAAAATTAGGGGAATTTCTGCTTTTTGCCTCAAAATAAGGCAAATTTCTGACTTTTTGCCCTGAAATAATTGAAATTTCTGCAATTTTGCCCCAAAATAATAGGAATTTCTGCCTTTTTGCCGAAAATAAGGGGAATTTCATCATTTTACCTCTAAATAAGGGGAATTTCTGCATTTTTGCCACAAAATATAGGGAATTTCTGCCCTATTGCCCTTAAATAAGGAAAATTTCTGCTTTTCTGCCCCAATTAACGGGAATTTCTGCCTTTTTGCCACAAAGTAAAGAGAATTTCTGCCTTTTTGCCCCAAAATAACGGGAATTTCAGCCTTTTTACCTCAAAATAAGAAGAATTTCTGCCTTTTTCCCCAAAATATGGGTAATTTTTGCCTTTTTGTTCCAAAATAAGGAAAATTTCTACAATTTTGTATCAAAATAAAAGAAATTTCTGCTTTTTGCCCCAAAATAAAAGGAATTTCTGACTTTTTGCCCTGAAATAAATGAAATTCCTGCAATTATGCCTGAAAATAAGGGAAATTTGTGCCTTTTTGCCCCCAAATGAGGGGAATTTCTGCCTTTTTGCCCCAAAATATGGGGAATTTCAGGATTTTACCTCAACATAAGGGGAATTTCAGCGTTTTTGCACCAAAATATGGGGAATTTCTGACTCTTTGCCCCAAAATAATAAAAATTTCTGCAATTTTGTACCAAAATAAAAAAAATTTCTGCCTTTTTTCCCCGCAAAAAAAATTTCCGCCTTTTTTCCCTGAAATAAGTGAAATTTCTGCAATTTTGCCTCAAAATAAGGGAAATTTCTGCAATATTGCCCCAATGTAAAGGAAATTTCTGCAATTTTGCCCCAAAATAAGGGGAATTTCTGACTGTTTGCTCCCGAAAAAGGAGATTTTGTGTCTTTTTGCCCCAAAATAGGGAGAATTTCTGCCTTTTTGCCCGAAAATTATGAGAATTTCTGCAATTTTGCTTCAAAATACGAGGAATTTCTGCCTTTTAGCCCCAAAATAAAAAGAATTTCTGCATTTTACCTCAAAATAAGAATAATTTCTGCCTTTTGCCTCAAAATAAGGGGAACTTTCTGCCTTTTTGTTTCAAAATACGAAAAATTTCTTCAATTTTGTACCATAATAAAAGAAATTTCTGCTTTTTGCCCCAAAATAAAAGGAATTTCTGACTTTTTGCCCTGAAATAAATGAAATTCCTGCAATTATGCCCGAAAATAAGGGAAATATGTGCCTTTTTGCCCCCAAATGAGGGGAATTTCTGCCTTTTTGCCCCAAAATATGTGGAATTTCAGGATTTTACCTCAAAATAAGTAGAATTTTAGCCTTTTTGCCACAAAATAAGAAAAATTTCTGCAAGTCTGTAACAAAATAAAAGAAATTTCTATAATTTTGCCCAAAAATAAGGGAAATTTCTGATTTTTGCACCAAAATAAGGAGAATTTCTCTATTTTTGCCCCAAAATAAAGGGAATTTCTGCCTTTTTGCCCCAAAATTAGGGGAGTTTCTGCAATTTTGCTTCAAAATATGAGGAATTTCTGCCTTTTTACCCGAAATTAAGTGGATTTTCTGCCTTTTTGCCCCTAAATAAGGGAAATTTCTGCAATTTTATCCCAAAAGAAGGGAAATTTCTGCCTTATTGCCCCCAAATAAGGGGAATTTCTGCCATTTTGCCCTGAAATATGTGAAATTTCTGATATTTTAACCCAAAATAAGGTGAATTTCTGCCTTTTTGCCCCAAAATAATTGGAATTTCTGCCTTTTTGCCCCAAAATAAGAAAAATTTTTGCATTTTTTCTCTGAAATAATGAAATTTCTGCAATTTTGTCCTAAAATAAGGGAAATTTCTGCAATTTTTCCCCATAATAAGGGAAATTTCTGCAATTTTGCCTCAAAAGAAGGGAATTTCTATTTTTGCCCCCAAATAAGGGAAATTTCTGCAATTTTGCCCTAAAATAAGGGGATTTTCTGCCTTTTTTGCCG
Organism: Micromys minutus; assembly: GCF_963924665.1. Taxonomy (NCBI): domain Eukaryota; kingdom Metazoa; phylum Chordata; class Mammalia; order Rodentia; family Muridae; genus Micromys; species Micromys minutus. The sequence continues at coordinate 728,116 of NW_027667573.1, forward strand.
AAAATAAGGGGAATTTCTGACATTTTGCCGTAAAATAAGTGAAATTTCTGCAGTTTTACCCAAAAATAAAGGGAATTTCTGCCTTTTTGCCCAAAAATTAGAGGAATTTTTGCAATTTTGCTCCAAAATACGGGTAATTTCTGCCTTTTTGCCCGAAAATAAAGGGAATGTATACCTTTTTGCCATAAAAAAAGCAAATTTCTTCATTTTTGCCCCAAAATAAGGGGATTTTCCACCTTTTTGACTCAAAATAAGTGCAATTTCTGCCTTTTCCCCAAAATAAACGAAATTTCTGTCTTTTTGCCCCAAAATAAGGGGAATATCAGGCTTTTTACCTAAAAATAAGGGGAATTTCTGCCTTTTTGCCCCAAAATATGGGGAATTTCTGACTTTTTGCCCCAAAATAAGAAAAATTTCTGCAATTTTGTACCAAAATAAAAGAAATTTCTGCCTTTTTGCCCCCCCAAAAAATTTCTGCCTTTTTTCCCTGAAATAAGTGAAATTTCTGCAATTTTGCCCCAAAATAAGGGAAATTTCTGCAATTTTGCCCCAAAATAAGGGAAATTTCTGCAAATTTGCCCCAAAATAAGGGAAATTTCTGCAATTTTGCCCCAATGTAAAGGAAATTTCTGCAATTTTGCCCCAAAATAAGGGGAATTTCTGACTGTTTGCTCCCGATAAAGGAGATTTTCTGTATTTTTGCCCCAAAATAAGGGGAATTTCTGCCTTTTTGCCCGAAAATTATGAGAATTTCTGCAATTTTGCTTCAAAATACGGGGAATTTCTACCTTTTAGCCCCAAAATAAAAAGAATTTCTGCATTTTACCTCAAAATAAGAATAATTTCTGCTTTTTGCCTCAAAATAAGGGGAATTTTCTGCCTTTTTGTTTCATAATAAGAAAAATTTCTTCAATTTTGTACCATAATAAAAGAAATTTCTGCTCTTTGCCCCAAAATAAAAGGAATTTCTGACTTTTTGCCCTGAAATAAATGAAATTTCTGCAATTTTGCCCGAAAATAAGGGAAATTTGTGCCTCTTTGTCCCAAAATAAGAAGAAGTTTTGCCTTTTTCCCCAAAATATGGGGAATTTCAGCATTTTACATCAAAATAAAAATTTCAGCCTTTTTGCTTCAAAATAAGGAAAATTTCGGCAATTTTGCCCCAAAATAAGGGGAATTTCTTCCTTTTTGCCCCAAAATAAAGGATATTTCAGCCTTTTTACCTGAACATAAGTGAAATTTCTGCTATTTTGCCCCAAATAAGGGAAATTTCTGCAATTTTGCCCCAAAATAAGGTAAATTCCTGCAATTTTTCCCCAAAATAAGTGGAATTTCTGAGTTTTGCCCCAAAATAAGAGAATTTCTGTCTTTTTGCCCCAACATATAGGGAATTTCTGCCTTTTTGCCCAACAATTAGGGGAATTTCTTCATTTTTGCTCCAAAATAAGGGGAATTTCTGCCTTTTTGCCTTCAAAGAAGTGGAATTTCTGTATTTTCCCCCCAAAACAAAGGGAATTTCTGTCTTTTTTGCCCCAAAATAAGGAAAATTTCTGACTTATTACCCTGAAATAAGTGAAATGTCTGCAATTTTGCCCCAAAATAAGAAAAATTTCTGCCTTTTTGCCCCCAAATAAGGGGAATTTAAGCCTTTTTACCTCAAAATAAGGGGAATTTCTGCATTTTTGCAACAAAATATTAGGAAATTCTGCCTTTTTGCCCCAAAATAAGAAAAATTTCTGCCATTTTTACCTGAAATAAGTGAAATTTCTGCAATTTTGCCCCAAAATAAGTGAAATTTCTGCAATTTTGCCCCAAAATAAGGGAAATTTCTGGAATTTTGCCCCAAAATAAGTGGAATTTCTGAGTTTTGCCCCAAAATAAAGAGAATTTCTGCCTTTTTGCCCCACAATTAGGGGAATTTCTGAAATTTTGCTCCAAAATCCGGGGAATTTCTGCCTTTTTGCCGAAAATAAGGGGAATGCATACCTTTTTGCCATAAAAAAGGGAAATTTCTTCATTTTTGCCCCAAATGAAGGGAAATTTCTGCCTTTTTGCCCTGAAATATGTGAAATTTCTGCAATTTTAGCCCAAAATAAGGTGAATTCCTGCCTTTTTGCCATCAAAATAATGGGAATTTCTGCCTTTTTGACCTACAATTAGGGGATTTTCTGCAATTGTGCTCCAAAATACGGGGAATTTCTGCTTTTTTGCCCGAAAATAAGGGGAATGTATACCTTTTGCCACAAAAAAGGGAAATTTCTTCACTTTTGCTGCAAAATAAGAGGAATTTCTGCCTTCTTACCTCAAAATAAGTGAAATTTCTGCCTTTTTACCCAAAAGTAAACGGAATTTCTGTCTTTTTGCCCCAAAATAAAAGCAATTTTTGAATTTTGCCCTGAAATAAGTGAAATTTCTGCAATTTTCCCCCAAAATAAGGGAAATTTCTGGAATTTTGCCCCAAAATAAATGGAATTTCTGAGTTTTGCCCGAAAATAAGGAGAATTTCTGTCTCTTTGCCCCAACATATCGGGAATTTCTGCCTTTTTGCCCCACCATTAGGGGAATTTCTGCAATTTTGCTCCAAAATACGGGGAATTTCTGCCTTTTGCCCAAAATTAAGGGGATTTTCTGCCTTTTTGCCCCCAAACAAGGGAAATTTCTGCAATTTTAACCCAAAATATGAAGAATTTCTGCCTTTTTACCCCCAAATAAGGGGAATTTCTGCCTTTTTGCCCTGAAATATGTGAAATGTTTGAAATTTTACCCCAAAAGAAGGTGAATTTCTGTCTTTGATCCCCAAAATAATGGAAATTTCTGCATTTTGCCCTAAAATAAAAAAAATTTTTGTTTTTTTCTCTGAAATAAATGAAATTTCTGCAATTTTGCCTTACAATAAAAGAAATTTCTGCAATTTTTCCCCATAATAAAGGAAATTTCTGCAATTTTTTCTAAAATAAGGGGAATTTCTGATTTTTGCCACAAAATAAGGGGAATTTCTGCCTTTTTGCCTTAAAATAAAGAAAATTACTGCATCTTTTACCCCAAAATTAGGTGAATTTCTGCAATTTTGCTCCAAAATACGGGAATTTTCTCCCTTTTCGCCGAAAATGAAGTGAATTTCTGCCATTTTGCCGCGAAATAAGTGAAATTTCTGCAGTTTTACCCCAAAATAAGGGGAAGTTCTGCGTTTTTGCCCCAAAATTAGAGGAATTTCTGCAATTTTGCCCCAAAATACGGGAAATTTCTGCCTTTTTGCCTCCAAAAAAGGGGAATTTCAGCCTTTTTACCTCAAAACAAGGGGAATTTCTTCATTTTTACCCCAAAATAATTGGATTTTCTGCCTTTTTGACTCAAAATAAGTGAAATTTCTGCAATTTTTGCCCAAAATAAGGGAAATGTCTGCTTTTTGCCCCAAAATAAGGGGAATTTCAGCATTTTTACCTCAAAATAAGGGGAATTTCTGCATTTTTGCCCCAAAATATGGGAAATTTCTGCCTTTTTGTCAAAAATAAAAAAAATTTCTGCAATTTTGTACCAAAATAAAAGAAATTTCTGTCTTTTTTTCCCTGAAATAAGTGAAATTTCTGCAATTTTGCCCCAAAATAAGTGAAATTTCTGCAATTTTGCCCCAAAATAAGGGAAATTTTTGGAATTTTGCCCCAAAATAAGTGGAATTTCTGAGTTTTGCCCCAAAATAAGTAGAATTTCTGTCTTTTTGCCCCAACACATAGGGAATTTCTGCCTTTTTGCCCCACAATTAGGGGAATTTCTGCAATTTTGCTAAAAAATACGGGGAATTTCTGTCTTTTTGCCCGAAAATAAGAAGAATGCATAACTTTTTGCCATAAAAAAGGGAAATTTCTTCATTTTCGCTCCAAAATAAGGGGAATTTCTGTTTTTTGCCTCTAAATAAGTGGAATTTCTGTCTTTTTCCCCCAAAACATAGAGAATTTGTGTCTTTTTTGCCCCAAAATAAAGAAAATTTCTGACTTATTACCCTGAAATAAATGAAATATCTGCAATTTTGCCCCAAAATAAGGGAAATTTCTGCTTTTTGCAACCAAATAAGGGGAATTTTAGACTTTTTACATCAAAATAAGGGGATTTTCTGCATTTTTGCCCCAAAATATGAGAAATTTCTGCCTTTTTGCCCCAAATTAAGAAAATTTCTGCCTTTTTTTCTGAAATAAGTGAAATTTCTGCAATTTTGCGTCAAAATAAGTGAAATTTCTGAATTTTGCTCTAAAATAAGGAGAATTTCTGTTTTTTTGCCCAAACATATAGGGAATTTCTGCCTTTTTGTCCCACAATTAGGGGAATTTCTGCAATTTTGCTCCAAAATACGGGGAATTTCTGCTTTTTAGCCTGAAAATAAGAAGAATGCATACCTTTTGCCAAAAAAAAGGAAATTTCTTCATTTTTGCTCCAAAATAAGGGGAATTTCTGCTTTTTTGCTTCTAAATAAGTGGAATTTCTGACTTTTTCCCTCAAAACAAAAGGAATTTCTGTCTTTTTTGCCCCAAATAAGGAAAATTTCTGACTTATTACCCTGAAATAAGTGAAATTTCTGCAATTTTGTCCCAGAATAAGGGAAATTTCTGTTTTTTGCCCCCAAATAAGGGGAATTTCTGCCTTTTTACCTCAAAATAAGGGGAATTTTTGCAATTTTACCACAAAATATTTGGAATCTCTGCCTTTTTGCCCCAAAATGAGGAAAATTTCTGCCTTTTTACCATGAAATAAGTGAAATTTCTGCAATTTTACCCCAAAATAAGTGAAATTTCGGCAATTTTGCCACAAAATAAGGGAAATTTCTGGAATTTTGCCCCAAAATAAGTGGAATTTCTGAGTTTTGCCCCAAAATAAGGAGAATTTCTGTCTTTTTCCCCAACATATAGGGAATTTCTGCTTTTGCCCCACAATTAGGGGAATTTCTGCAATTTTGCTCCAAAATACGGGTAATTTCTGCTTTTTAGCCCAAAAATAAGTGGAATGTATACATTTTGCCACAAAAAATGGAAATTTCTTCATTTTTACTCCAAAATAAAAGGAATTTCTGCTTTTTTGCCTCTAAAAAAGTGGAATTTCTGTCTTTTTCCCCCAAAACAAAGGGACTTTCTGTGTTTTTTGCCCCAAAATAAGGAAAATTTCTGACTTATTACCCTGAAATAAGTGAAATTTCTGCAATTTTGCCTCAAAATAAGGGAAATTTCTGCCTTTTTGCCCCCAAATAAGGGGAATTTCAGCCTTTTTACCTCAAAATAAGAGAAATTTCTGCATTTTTGCCACAAAATATGGGAGATTTCTGCCTTTTTGCCCCAAAATAAGAAAAATTTCTGCAATTTTGTACCAAATTAAAAGAAATTTCTGCCTTTTTGCACCAAAATAAATAAATTCTGCTTTTTTTTCTGAAATAAGTGGAATTTCTGCAATTTTGCCCCAAAATAAGTGAAATTTCTGCAATTTTGCCCTAAAATAAGGGAAATTTCTGGAATTTTGCACCAAAATAAGTGGAATTTCTGAGTTTTGCCCCAAAATAAGGAGAATTTCTGTCTTTTTGCCCCAACATATAGGGAATTTCTGCCTTTTTGCCCCACAATTAGGGGAATTTCTGCAATTTTGCTCCAAAATACGGGGAATTTCTGCCTTTTTGCCCGAAAATAAGAAGAATGCATACCTTTTTACCATAAAAAAGGGAAATTTCTTTATTTTTGCTCCAAAATAAGGGGAATTTCTGCAATTTTGATACAAAATACGGGGAATTTCTGCTTTTTAGCCCGAAAATAAGCGGAATGTATACCTTTTGCCACAAAAAAAGATAAATTTCTTCATTTTTGCTCCAATAAAGAAGAATTTCTGCTTTTTTGCCTCTAAATAAGTGGAATTTCTGTCTTTTTCCCCCAAAACAAAGGGAATTTCTGTTTTTTGCCCCAAAGTAAGAAAAATTTCTGACTTATTACCCTGAAATAAGTGAAATTTCTACAATTTTGCCTCAAAATAAGGGAAATTTCTGTCTTTTTGCCCCCAAATAAGGGAAATTTCAGCCTTTTTACCTCAAAATAAGAGGAATTTATGCATTTTTGCCCCAAAATATAGGGGATTTCTGCTTTTTGCCCCCAAATAAGAAAAATTTCTGCAATTTTGTACCAAAATAAAAGAAATTTCTGCCTTTTTGCACCAAAATAAGAAAATTTCTGCTTTTTTTCTGAAATAATTGAAATTTCTGCAATTTTGCCAAAATAAGTGAAATTTCTGCAATTTTGTCCCAAAATAAGTGGAATTTCTGAGTTTTGCCCCAAAATAAAAAGAGTTTCTGTCTTTTTGCCCCAACATATAGCAAATTTCTGCCTTTTTGTCCCACAATTAGGGGAATTTCTGCAATTTTGCTCAAAAATACGGGGAATTTCTGCTTTTTTGTTTCTAAATAAGTGGAATTTCTGACTTTTTCCCCCAAAACAAAAGGAATTTCTGTCTTTTTTGCCCCAAATAAGGAAAATTTCTGACTTATTACCCTGAAATAAGTGAAATTTCTGCAATTTTGTCCCAGAATAAGGGAAATTTCTGCTTTTTGCCCCCAAATAAGGGGAATTTCTGCCTTTTTACCTCAAAATAAGGGGAATTTTTGCAATTTTACCACAAAATATTTGGAATCTCTGCATTTTTGCCCCAAAATGAGGAAAATTTCTGCCTTTTTACCATGAAATAAGTGAAATTTCTGCAATTTTGCCCCAAAATAAGGGAAATTTCTGCAATTTTTCCCCAATGTAAAGGAAATTTCTGCAATTTTGCCACAAAATAAGGGAAATTTCTGGAATTTTGCCCCAAAATAAGTCGAATTTCTGAGTTTTGCCCCAAAATAAGGAGAATTTCTGTCTGTTTGCCCTAACATATAGGGAATTTCTGCATTTTGCCCCACAATTAGGGGAATTTCTGCAATTTTGCTCCAAAATACAGGTAATTTCAGCTTTTTAGCCAAAAAATAAGTGGAATGTATATATTTTGCCACAAAAAAGGGAAATTTCTTCATTTTTACTCCAAAATAAAAGGAATTTCTGCTTTTTTGCCTCTAAAAAAGTGGAATTTCTGTCTTTTTCCCCCAAAACAAAGGGAATTTCTGTGTTTTTTGCCCCAAAATAAGGAAAATTTCTGACTTATTACCCTGATGAAATAAGTGAAATTTATGCAATTTTGCCTCAAAATAAGTGAAATTTCTGCAATTTTGGCCCAAAATAAGGGAAATTTTTGGAATTTTGCCCCAAAGTAAGTGGAATTTCTGAGTTTTGCCCCAAAATAAGGAGATTTTCTGTTTTTTTGCTCTAACTTACAGGGAATTTCTGCCTTTTTGCCCCACAATTAGCGGCATTTTTGCAATTTTGCTCCAAAATACGGGTAATTTCTGCTTTTTAGCCTGAAAATAAGGGGAATGTATACCATTTGCCACAAAAAAAAAATTTCTTCATTTTTACTCCAAAATAAAAGGAATTTCTGCTTTTTTGCCCCAAAATAAGAAAAATTTCTGACTGACTACTCTGAAATAAGTGAAATTTCTGCAATTTTGCCCCAAAATAAGAAAAATTTCTGCCTTTTTGACTCCAAATAAGGGGAATTTCAGCCTTTTTACCTCAAAATAAGAGGAATTTCTGCATTTTTGCCCCAAAATATGGGAGATTTCTGCCTTTTTGCCCCAAAATAAGAAAAATTTCTGCAATTTCGTACCAAAATAAAAGAAATTTCCGCCTTTTTGCACCAAAATGAGAAAATTTCTGCTTTTTTTTCTGAAATAAGTGAAATTTCTGCAATTTTGCCCCAAAATAACAGAAATTTCTGCAATTTTGCTCCCAAATAAAGGAAATTTCTGGTATTTTGCCTTAAAATAAGTGGAATTTCTGAGTTTTGCCCCAAAATAAGGAGAATTTCTGTCTTTTTGCCCTAACATGTAGGGAATTTCTGCCTTTTCGCCCCACAATTAGGGGAATTTCTGCAATTGTGCTCCAAAATACGGGGAATTTCTGCCTTTTTGCCCGAAAATAAGAAGAATGCATACCTTTTTGCCATAAAAAAGGGAAAGTTCTTCATTTTTGCTCCAAAATAAGGGGAATTTCAGCTTTTTTGCCTCTAAATAAGTGGAATTTCTGTCTTTTTCCCCCAAAACAAAGGTAATTTCTGTTTTTTTGCTCCAAATTAAGGAAAATTTCTGACATATTACCCTGAAATAAGTGAAATTTCTGCAATTTTGCCCCAAAATAAGTGAGATTTCTGCAATTTTGCCCCAAAATAAGGGAAATTTCTGGAATTTTGCCCCAAAATAAGTGGAATTTCTGAGTTTTGCCCCAAAATTAGGAGAATTTCTGTCTTTTTGCCCCAACATATAGGCAATTTCTGCCTTTTTGCCCCACAATTAGGGGAATTTCTGCAATTTTGCTCCAAAATACGGGGAATTTCTGCTTTTTAGCCTGAAAATAAGGGGAATGTATACTTTTTGCCACAAAAAAAAAATTTCTTCATTTTTACTCCAAAATAAAATGAATTTTTGCTTTTTGGCCGCTAAAAATGTGGAATTTCTGCCTTTTTCCCTCAAAACAAAAAGAATTTCTGTCTTTTTTGCCCCAAAATAAAGAAAATTTCTGACTTATTACACTGAAATAAGTGAAATTTCTGCAATTTTGCCTCAAAATAAGGGAAATTTCTGCCTTTTTACCCCCAAATAATGGGAATTTCAGATTTTTACCTCAAAATAAGAGAAATTTCTTCATTTTTGCCCCAAAATATGGGAGATTTCTGCGTTTTTGCCCCAAAATAAGAAAAATTTCTGCAATTTTGTACCAAAATAAAAGAAATTTCCGCCTTTTTGCACCAAAATAAGAAAATTTCTGCTTTTTTTTCTGAAATAAGTGAAATTTCTGCAATTTTGCCCCAAAATAAGTGAAATTTCTGCAATTTTGCCCCAAAATACGGGAAATTTCTGGAATTTTGCCCCAATATCAGTGGATTTTCTGAGTTTTGACCCAAAATAAGAAGAATTTGTTTCTTTTTGCCCCAACATATAGGGAATTTCTGCCTTTTTGCCCCACAATTAGGGGAATTTCTGCAATTTTGCTCCAAAATACTGGGAATTTCTGCCTTTTTGCCCGAAAATAAGAAGAATGCATACCTTTTTGCCATAAAAAAAGGAAATTTCTTCATTTTTGCTCCAAAATAAGAGGAATTTATGCTTTTTTGCCTCTAAATAAGTGGAATTCCTATCTTTTTCACCCCAAAACAAAGGAAATTTCTGTCTTTTTGGCCCCAAAATAAGGAAAATTTCTGACTTATTACCCTGAAATAAGTGAAATTTCTGCAATTTTGCCCCAAAATAAGTGAAATTTCTGCAATTTTGCCCCAAAATAAGGGAAATTTCTGGAATTTTGCCCCAAAATAAGTGGAATTTCTGAGTTTAGCCCCAAAATAAAAAGAATTTCTGTCTTTTTGCCCTAACATATCGGAAATTTCTGCCTTTTTGCCCCACAATTAGGGGAATTTCTGCAATTTTGCTCCAAAATACGGGTAATTTCTGCCTTTTTGCCCGAAAATAAGTGGAATGCATACCTTTTTGCCATAAAAAAGGGAAATTTCTTCATTTTTACTCCAAAATAAAAGGAATTTCTGCTTTTTTGCCTCTAAAAAAGTGGAATTTCTGTCTTTTTCTCCCAAAACAAAGGGAATTTCTGTCTTTTTTGCCCCAAATTAAAGAAAATTTCTGACTTATTACCCTGAAATAAGTGAAATTTCTGCAATTTTGCCTCAAAATAAGGAAAATTTCTGTCTTTTTGCCCCCAAATAAGGGAAATTTCAGCCTTTTTACCTCAAAATAAGAGGAATTTATGCATTTTTGCCCCAAAATATAGGGGATTTCTGCTTTTTGCCCCCAAATAAGAAAAATTTCTGCAATTTTGTACCAAAATAAAAGAAATTTCTGCCTTTTTGCACCAAAATAAGAAAATTTCTGCTTTTTTTCTGAAATAATTGAAATTTCTGCAATTTTGCCAAAATAAGTGAAATTTCTGCAATTTTGCCCCAAAATAAGTGAAATTTCTGGAATTTTGTCCCAAAATAAGTGGAATTTCTGAGTTTTGCCCCAAAATAAAAAGAGTTTCTGTCTTTTTGCCCCAACATATAGCAAATTTCTGCCTTTTTGTCCCACAATTAGGGGAATTTCTGCAATTTTGCTCAAAAATACGGGGAATTTCTGCTTTTTTGTTTCTAAATAAGTGGAATTTCTGACTTTTTCCCCCAAAACAAAAGGAATTTCTGTCTTTTTTGCCCCAAATAAGGAAAATTTCTGACTTATTACCCTGAAATAAGTGAAATTTCTGCAATTTTGTCCCAGAATAAGGGAAATTTCTGCTTTTTGCCCCCAAATAATGGGAATTTCTGCCTTTTTACCTCAAAATAAGGGGAATTTTTGCAATTTTACCACAAAATATTTGGAATCTCTGCATTTTTGCCCCAAAATGAGGAAAATTTCTGCCTTTTTACCATGAAATAAGTGAAATTTCTGCAATTTTGCCCCAAAATAAGGGAAATTTCTGCAATTTTTCCCCAATGTAAAGGAAATTTCTGCAATTTTGCCACAAAATAAGGGAAATTTCTGGAATTTTGCCACAAAATAAGTGGAATTTCTGAGTTTTGCCCCAAAATAAGGAGAATTTCTGTCTGTTTGCCCTAACATATAGGGAATTTCTGCATTTTGCCCCACAATTAGGGGAATTTCTGCAATTTTGCTCCAAAATACAGGTAATTTCAGCTTTTTAGCCCAAAAATAAGTGGAATGTATACATTTTGCCACAAAAAAGGGAAATTTCTTCATTTTTACTCCAAAATAAAAGGAATTTCTGCTTTTTTGCCTCTAAAAAAGTGGAATTTCTGTCTTTTTCCCCCAAAACAAAGGGAATTTCTGTGTTTTTTGCCCCAAAATAAGGAAAATTTCTGACTTATTACCCTGATGAAATAAGTGAAATTTATGCAATTTTGCCTCAAAATAAGTGAAATTTCTGCAATTTTGGCCCAAAATAAGGGAAATTTTTGGAATTTTGCCCCAAAGTAAGTGGAATTTCTGAGTTTTGCCCCAAAATAAGGAGATTTTCTGTTTTTTTGCTCTAACTTACAGGGAATTTCTGCCTTTTTGCCCCACAATTAGCGGCATTTTTGCAATTTTGCTCCAAAATACGGGTAATTTCTGCTTTTTAGCCTGAAAATAAGGGGAATGTATACCATTTGCCACAAAAAAAAAATTTCTTCATTTTTACTCCAAAATAAAAGGAATTTCTGCTTTTTTGCCCCAAAATAAGAAAAATTTCTGACTGACTACTCTGAAATAAGTGAAATTTCTGCAATTTTGCCCCAAAATAAGAAAAATTTCTGCCTTTTTGACTCCAAATAAGGGGAATTTCAGCCTTTTTACCTCAAAATAAGAGGAATTTCTGCATTTTTGCCCCAAAATATGGGAGATTTCTGCCTTTTTGCCCCAAAATAAGAAAAATTTCTGCAATTTCGTACCAAAATAAAAGAAATTTCCGCCTTTTTGCACCAAAATGAGAAAATTTCTGCTTTTTTTTCTGAAATAAGTGAAATTTCTGCAATTTTGCCCCAAAATAACAGAAATTTCTGCAATTTTGCTCCCAAATAAAGGAAATTTCTGGAATTTTGCCTTAAAATAAGTGGAATTTCTGAGTTTTGCCCCAAAATAAGGAGAAATTCTGTCTTTTTGCCCTAACATGTAGGGAATTTCTGCCTTTTCGCCCCACAATTAGGGGAATTTCTGCAATTGTGCTCCAAAATACGGGGAATTTCTGCCTTTTTGCCCGAAAATAAGAAGAATGCATACCTTTTTGCCATAAAAAAGGGAAAGTTCTTCATTTTTGCTCCAAAATAAGGGGAATTTCAGCTTTTTTGCCTCTAAATAAGTGGAATTTCTGTCTTTTTCCCCCAAAACAAAGGTAATTTCTGTTTTTTTGATCCAAATTAAGGAAAATTTCTGACATATTACCCTGAAATAAGTGAAATTTCTGCAATTTTGCCCCAAAATAAGTGAGATTTCTGCAATTTTGCCCCAAAATAAGGGAAATTTCTGGAATTTTGCCCCAAAATAAGTGGAATTTCTGAGTTTTGCCCCAAAATTAGGAGAATTTCTGTCTTTTTGCCCCAACATATAGGCAATTTCTGCCTTTTTGCCCCACAATTAGGGGAATTTCTGCAATTTTGCTCCAAAATACGGGGAATTTCTGCTTTTTAGCCTGAAAATAAGGGGAATGTATACTTTTTGCCACAAAAAAAAATTTCTTCATTTTTACTCCAAAATAAAATGAATTTTTGCTTTTTTGCCGCTAAAAAAGTGGAATTTCTGCCTTTTTCCCTCAAAACAAAAAGAATTTCTGTCTTTTTTGCCCCAAAATAAAGAAAATTTCTGACTTATTACACTGAAATAAGTGAAATTTCTGCAATTTTGCCTCAAAATAAGGGAAATTTCTGCCTTTTTACCCCCAAATAATGGGAATTTCAGATTTTTACCTCAAAATAAGAGAAATTTCTTCATTTTTGCCCCAAAATATGGGAGATTTCTGCGTTTTTGCCCCAAAATAAGAAAAATTTCTGCAATTTTGTACCAAAATAAAAGAAATTTCCGCCTTTTTGCACCAAAATAAGAAAATTTCTGCTTTTTTTTCTGAAATAAGTGAAATTTCTGCAATTTTGCCCCAAAATAAGTGAAATTTCTGCAATTTTGCCCCAAAATACGGGAAATTTCTGGAATTTTGCCCCAATATCAGTGGAATTTCTGAGTTTTGACCCAAAATAAGGAGAATTTGTTTCTTTTTGCCCCAACATATAGGGAATTTCTGCCTTTTTGCCCCACAATTAGGGGAATTTCTGCAATTTTGCTCCAAAATACTGGGAATTTCTGCCTTTTTGCCCGAAAATAAGAAGAATGCATACCTTTTTGCCATAAAAAAAGGAAATTTCTTCATTTTTGCTCCAAAATAAGAGGAATTTATGCTTTTTTGCCTCTAAATAAGTGGAATTCCTATCTTTTTCACCCCAAAACAAAGGAAATTTCTGTCTTTTTGGCCCCAAAATAAGGAAAATTTCTGACTTATTACCCTGAAATAAGTGAAATTTCTGCAATTTTGCCCCAAAATAAGTGAAATTTCTGCAATTTTGCCCCAAAATAAGGGAAATTTCTGGAATTTTGCCCCAAAATAAGTGGAATTTCTGAGTTTAGCCCCAAAATAAAAAGAATTTCTGTCTTTTTGCCCTAACATATCGGAAATTTCTGCCTTTTTGCCCCACAATTAGGGGAATTTCTGCAATTTTGCTCCAAAATACGGGGAATTTCTGCTTTTTAGCCTGAAAATAAGGGGAATGTATATCTTTTGCCACAAATAAAAAGAAATTTCTTCATTTTTACTCCAAAATAAAATGAATTTCTGCTTTTTTGCCGCTAAAAAAGTGGAATTTCTGTCTTTTTCCCCCAAAAGAAAGGGAATTTCTGTCTTTTTTGCCCCAAAATAAGGAAAATTTCTGACTTATTACACTGAAATAAGTGAAATTTCTGCAATTTTGCCTCAAAATAAGGGAAATTTCTGCCTTTTTCCCCCAAATAAGGGAAATTTCTACCTTTTTACCTCAAAATAAGAGGAATTTCTGCATTTTTTCTCCAAAATATGGGAGATTTGTGCCTTTTTGCCCCCAAAAAAGAAAAATTTCTTCAATTTTGTACCAAAATAGAAATTTCTGTCTTTTTGCACCAAAATAGGAAAATTTCTGAATTTTTTTCTGAAATAAGTGAAATTTCTGCAATTTTGCCCCAAAATAAGTGAAATTTCTTCAATTTTGCCCCAAAATAAGGGAAATTTCTGTTTTTTACCCCCAAATAAGGGGAATTTCTGCCTTTTTACCTTAAAATAAGGGGAATTTCTGCATTTTTGCCACAAAATATTTGGAATTTCTGCAATTTTGCCCCAAAATAAGTGAAATTACTGCAATTTTGCCCCAAAATAAGTGAAATTTCTGCAATTTTGTTCCAAAATAAGGGAAATTTCTAGAATTTTGCCGCAAAATAAGTGGAATTTCTGAGTTTTGCCTTAAAATAAGGAGAATTTCTGTCTTTTTGCCCTAACATATAGGGAATTTCTGCCTTTTTGCCCCACAATTAGGGGATTTTCTGCAATTTTGCTCCAAAATACGGGTAATTTCTGCTTTTTAGCCCAAAAATAAGTGGAATGTATACCTTTTGCCACAAAAAAAGAAATTTCTTCATTTTTACTCCAAAATAAAAGGAATTTCTGCTTTTTTGCCTCTAAAAAAGTAGAATTTCTGTCTTTTTCCCCCAAAACAAAGGGAATTTCTGTCTTTTTTGCCCCAAAATAACGAAAATTTCTGACTTATTACCCTGAAATAAGTGAAATTTCTGCAATTTTCCTCAAAATAAGGGAAATTTCTGCCTTTTTGCCCCTAAATAAAGGAAATTTCATCCTTTTTACCTCAAAATAAGAGGAATATCTTCATTTTTGCCCCAAAATATGGGAGATTTCTGCCTTTTTGCCCCAAAATAAGAAAAATTTCTGCAATTTTGTACCAAAATAAAAGATAATTCTGCCTTTTTGCACCAAAATAGGAAAATTTCTGCTTTTTTTTCTGAAATAAGTGAAATTTCTGCAATTTTGCCCCAAAATAAGTGAAATTTCTGCAATTTTGCCCCAAAATAAAGGAAATTTCTGGAATTTTGCCCCAATATTAGTGGAATTTCTGAGTTTTGACCCAAAATAAGGAGAATTTGTTTCTTTTTGCCCCAACATATAGGGAATTTCTGCCTTTTTGCCCCACAATTAGGGGAATTTCTGCAATTTTGCTCCAAAATAAGAGGAATTTCTGCTTTTTTGCCTCTAAATAAGTGGAATTTCTGTCTTTTTCCCCCAAAACAAAGGGAATTTCTGTCTTTTTGGCCCCAAAATAAGGAAAATTTCTGACTTATTACCCTGAAATAAGTGAAATTTCTGCAATTTTGCCCCAAAATAAGTGAAATTTCTGCAATTTTGCCCCAACATAAGGGAAATTCTGGAATTTTGCCCCAAAATAAGTAGAATTTCTGAGTTTTGCCCCAAAATAAGGAGAATTTCTGTCTTTTTGCCCTAACATATAGGGAATTTCTGCTTTTTTGCCCCACAATTAGGGGAATTTCTGCAATATTGCTCCAAAATACGGGTAATTTCTGCCTTTTTGCCCGAAAATAAGTGGAATGCATACCTTTTTGCCATAAAAAAGGGAAATTTCTTCATTTTTACTCCAAAATAAAAGGAATTTCTGCTTTTTTGCCTCTAAACAAGTGGAATTTCTGTCTTTTTCTCCAAAAACAAAGGGAATTTCTGTCTTTTTGCCCCAAAATAAAGAAAATTTCTGACTTATTACCCTGAAATAAGTGAAATTTCTGCAATTTTGCCTCAAAATAAGGGAAATTTC
Source organism: Micromys minutus (assembly GCF_963924665.1). Taxonomy (NCBI): domain Eukaryota; kingdom Metazoa; phylum Chordata; class Mammalia; order Rodentia; family Muridae; genus Micromys; species Micromys minutus. The sequence continues at coordinate 743,608 of NW_027667573.1, forward strand.
TGCCTATTTGCCCCCAAATAAGGAAAATTTCAGCCTTATTACCTCAAAATAAGAGGAATTTATGCATTTTTGCCTCAAAATATGGGGGATTTCTGCCTTTTTGCCCCAAAATAAGAAAAATTTCTGCAATTTTGTACCAAAATAAAAGAAATTTCTGCCTTTTTGCACCAAAATAGAAAAATTTCTGAATTTTTTTCTGAAATAAGTTAAATTTCTGCAATTTTGCCCCAAAATAAGTGAAATTTCTGCAATTTTGCCCTAAAATAAGGGAAATTTCTGGAATTTTGCACCAAAATAAGTGGAATTTCTGAGTTTTGCCCCAAAATAAGGAGAATTTCTGTTTTTTTGCCCCAACATATAGGGAATTTCCCCCTTCTTGCCCCACAATTAGGGGAATTTCTGCAATTTTGCTCCAAAATACGGGGAATTTCTGCCTTTTTGCCCGAAAATAAGAAGAATGCATACCCTTTTGCCATAAAAAATAGAAATTTCTTCAGTTTTGCTCCAAAATAAGGGGAATTTCTGCTTTTTTGCCTCTAAATAAGTGGTATTTCTGTCTTTATCCCCCAAAACAAAGGAAATTTCTGTCTTTTTTGCCCCAAAATAAGGAAAATTTCTGACTTATTAGCCTGAAATAAGTGAAATTTCTGCAATTTTGCCCCCAAATAATGGAAATTTCTGCCTTTTTGCCCCCAAATAAGGGGAATTTCAGCCTTTTTACCTCAAAATAAGAGAAATTTCTGCATTTTAGCCCCAAAATATGGGAGATTTCTGCCTTTTTGCCCCAAAATAAGAAAAATTTCTGCAATTTTGTACCAAAATAAAAGAAATTTCCGCCCTTTTGCACCAAAATAAGAAAATTTCTGCTTTTTTTTCTGAAATAAGTGAAATTTCTGCAATTTTGCCCAAAAATAAGTGAAATTTCTGCAATTTTGCCCCAAAATAAGGGAAATTTCTGGAATTTTGCCCCAATATCAGTAGAATTTCTGAGTTTTGACCCAAAATAAGGAGAATTTGTTTCTCTTTGCCCCAACATATAGGGAATTTCTCCCTTCTTGCCCCACAATTAGGGGAATTTCTGCAATTTTGCTCCAAAATACGGGTAATTTCTGCTTTTTAGCCCAAAAATAAGTGGAATGTATACCTTTTGCCACAAAAAAGGGAAATTTCCTCATTTTTACTCCAAAATAAAAGGAATTTCTGCTTTTTTTGCCTCTAAAAAAGTGGAATTTCTGTTTTTTTTTCCCAAAACAAAGGAAATTTCTGTCTCTTTTGCCCCAAAATAACGAAAATTTCTGACTTATTATCCTGAAATAAGTGAAATTTCTGCAATTTTGCCTCAAAATATGGGAAATTTCTTCCTTTTTGCCCCCAAATAAGGGAAATTTCAGCCTTTTTACCTCAAAATAAGAGGAATTTCTGCATTTTTGCCCCAAAATATGAAGATTTCTGCCTTTTTGCCCCAAAATAAGAAAAATTTCTGCAATTTGTACCAAAATAAAAGAAATTTCTGCCTTTTTGCACCAAAATAAATAAATTCTGCTTATTTTTCTGAAATAAGTGAAATTTCTGCAATTTTGCCCCATAATAAGTAAAATTTCTGCAATTTTGCCCCAAAATAAGGGAAATTTCTGGAATTTTGCCCCCAAAATAAGTGGAATTTCTGAGTTTTACCCCAAAATAAGGAGAATTTCTGTCTTTTTGCCCCAACATATAGGGAATTTCTGTTTTTTTGCCCCACAATTAGGGGAATTTCTGCAATTTTGCTTCAAAATACGGGGAATTTCTGTCTTTTTGCCCGAAAATAAGAAGAATGGATACCTTTTTGCCATAAAAAAGGGAAATTTCTTCATTTTTGCTCCAAAATAAGGGGAATTTCTGCTTTTTTGCCTCTAAATAAGTGGAATTTCTGTCTTTTTCCCCCAAAACAAAGGGAATTTCTGTCCTTTTGGCCCCAAAATAAGGAAAATTTCTGACTTATTACCCTGAAATAAGTGAAATTTCTGCAATTTTGCCCCAAAATAAGGGAAATTTCTGCCTTTTTGCCCTCAAATAAGGGAAATTTCAGCTTTTTTACCTCAAAATAAGGGGAATTTCGGCATTTTTGCCACAAAATATTAGTAAATTTTTCCTTTTTGCCCCAAAATAAGAAAAATTTCTGCCTTTTTTCCCTGAAATAAGTGAAATTTCTGCAATTTTACCCCAAAATAAGTGAAATTTCTGCAATTTTGCTTTAAAATAAGAAAAATTTCTAGAATTTTGCCCCAAAATAAGTGGAATTTCTGAGTTTTGCCCCAAAATAAGGAGAATTTCTGTCTTTTTGCCCCAACATATAGGGAATTTCTGCCTTTTTGCCCTAAAATTAGGGGAATTTTTGCAATTTTGCTCGAAAATACGGGGAATTTCTGCCTTTTTCACGAAAATATGAAGAATGCATACCTTTTTGCCATAAAAAAGGGAAATTTCTACATTTTTACTCCAAAATAAAAGTTATTTCTGCTTTTTTGCCTCTAAAAAAGTGGAATTTCTGTCTTTTCCCCCCAAAACAAAGGGAATTTCTGGTTTTTTTTGCCCCAAAATAACGAAAATTTCTGACTTATTACTCTGAAATAAGTGAAATTTCTGCAATTTTGCCCCACAATAAGAGAAATTCTTCTTTTTTGCCCCCAAATAAGGGGAATTTCAGCCTTTTTACCTCAAAATAAGAAAAATTTCTGCATTTTTGCCCCAAAATATGAGAAATTTATGCCTTTTTGCCCCAAAATTAGGGGAGTTTCTGCAATTTTGCTTCAAAATACAGGGAATTTCTGCCTCTTTTTCCGAAAATAAGGGGAACTTCTGCCGATTTGCCCCAAATAATAAGAATTTCTGCATTTTTGCCCAAATATTAGGGGAATTTCTGCAATTTTGCTCCAAAATACGGGAAATTTCTGCTTTTTTGCCAAAAATTAAGGGGATTTTCTGCCTTTTTGCCCCCAAACAAGGGACATTTCTGCAATTTTATCCCAAAATAAGGGGAATTTCTGCATTTTTGCCCCCAAATAAGGGGAATTTCTACCTTTTTGCCCTGAAATATGTGAAATGTCTGCAATTTTACCACAAAATAAGGTGAATTTCTGCCTTTTGCCCCAAAATAATGGGAATTTCTGCATTTTGCCCTAAAATAAGAAAAGTTTTTGCTTTTTTTCTCTGAAATAAGTGAAATTTCTGCAATTTTGCCTCAAAATAAGGGAAATTTCTGCCCTTTTGCCCCCAAATAAGGGGAATTTCAGCCTTTTTACCTCAAAATAAGAGGAATTTCTGCATTTTTGCCCCAAAATATGGGAGATTTCTGCCTTTTTGCCCCAAAATAAGAAAAATTTCTGCAATTTTGTAACAAAATAAAAGAAATTTCTGCCTTTTTGCACCAAAATAAGAAAATTCTGCTTTTTTTCTGAAATAAATGAAATTTATTTAATTTTGCCTGAAAATAAGTGAAATTTCTGCAATTTTGCCCCAAAATAAGGGAAATTTCTGGAATTTTGCCCCAAAATAAGTGGAATTTCTGAGTTTTGCCCCAAAATAAGGAGAATTTCTGTCTTTTTGCCCCAACATATAGGGAATTTCTGCCTTTTTGCCCCACAATTAGGGGAATATCTGCAAGTTTGCTCCAAAATACGGGGAATTTCTGCCTTTTTGCCCGAAAATAAAGGGAATGTATACCTTTTGCCACAAAAAAAAGAAATTTCTTCATTTTTACTCCAAAATAAAAGGAATTTCTGCTTTTTTGCCTCTAAAAAAGTGGAATTACTGTCTTTTTCCCCCAGAACATAGAAAATTTCTGTATTTTTTGCCCCAAAATAAGGAAAATTTCTGACTTATTACCCTGAAAAAAGTGAAATTTCTGCAATTTTGATCCAAAATAAGTGAAATTTCTGCAATTTTGCCCCAAAATAAGGGAAATTTCTGCAATTTTGCCCCAAAATAAGTGGAATTTCTGAGTTTTTCACCAAAATAAGGAGAATTTCTGTATTTTGCCCAAACATATAGGTAATTTCTGCCTTTTTGCCCCACAATTAGGGGAATTTCTGCAATTTTGCTCTAAAATTAGGGAATTTCTGCCTTTTTGCCCGAAAATAAGAAGAATGCATACCTTTTTGCCATAAAAAAGGGAAATTTCTTCATTTTTGCTCCAAAATAAGGGGAATTTCTGCATTTTTGCCTCTAAATAAGTGGAATTTCTGTCTTTTTCCCTGAAAACAAAGGGAATTTCTGTCTTTTTTGCCCCAAAGTAAGAAAAATTTCTGACTTAGTACCCTGAAATAAGTGAAATTTCTGCAATTTTGCCCCAAAATATGGGAAATTTCTGCCTTTTTGCCCCCAAATAAGGGGAATTTCAGCATTTTTACCTCAAAATAAGGGGAATTTCTGCATTTTTGCCTCAAATTTGGGAAATTTCTGCCTTTTTGCTCCAAAATAAGAAAATTTCTGCTTTTTTCCCTGAAATAAGTGAAATTTCTGCAATTTTGCCCCAAAATAAGTGAAATTTCTGTAATTTTGGCCAAAAATAAGGGAAATTTCTGAAATTTTGTTCCAAAATAAGTGGAATTTCTGAGTTTTGCCCCAAAATAAGGAGAATTTCTGTCTTTTTGCCCCAACATATAGGGAATTTCTGCAATTTTACTCCAAAATACGGGGAATTTCTGCCTTTTTGCCTGAAAATAAGAAGAATGCATACCTTTTGGCTATAAAAAGGGAAATTTCTGCAATTTTGCTCCAAAATAAGGGGAATTTCTGCTTTTTTGCCTCTAAATAAATGGAATTTCTGTCTTTTTCCACCCATACAAATGGAATTTCTGTATTTTTTGCCCCAAAATAAGGAAAATTTCTGAATTATTACCCTGAAATAACTGAAATTTCTGCAATTTTGCCCGAGTATAAGAGAAATTTCTGCATTTTTGCCCCCAAATAAGGGGAATTTCAGCCTTTTTACCTCAAAATAAGAGGAATTTCTGCATTTTTGTCTCAAAATATTAGGAATTTCTGACTTTTTGCCCCTAAAAACGGAAAATTTCGGCCTTTTTTCCTTGAAAAAAGTGAAATTTCTGCAATTTTGCCCCAAAATAATTGAAATTTCTGCAATTTAGCCCCAAATAAGGGGAATTTTGGGAATTTTGCCCCAAAATAAATGGAATTTCTGAATTTTGCCCCCAAATGAGGAGAATTTCTGTCGTTTTGCCCTAACATATAGGGAATTTCTGCCTTTTTGCCCCAAAATTAGGGGAATTTCTGCAATTTTGCTCCAAAATATGGGGAATTTCTGCTTTTTTGCCTCTAAATAAGTGGAATTTCTGTCTTTTTCCCCCAAAACAAAGGGAATTTCTGCCTTTTTGCCCGAAAATAAGAAGAATGCATACCTTTTTGCCATAAAAAAGGGAAATTTCTTCATTTTTGCGCCAAAATAAGGGGAATTTCTGCATTTTTGCCTCTAAATAAGTGGAATTTCTGTTCTTTTCCACCAAAACAAAGGGAATTTCTGTCTTTTTTGCCCCAAAGTAAGGAAAATTTCTGACTTATTACCCTGAAATAAGTGAAATTTCTGCATTTTTGCCTCAAAATATGGGAAATTTCTGCCTTTTTGCTCAAAATAAGAAAAATTTCTGCAATTTTGTACCAAAATAAAAGAAATTTCTGTCTTTTTCCCTTGAAATAAGTGAAATTTCTGCAATTTTGCCCCTAAATAAGTGAAATTTCTGCAATTTTGCCCCAAAATAAGGGAAATTTTTGGAATTTTGCCCCAAAATAAGTGGAATTTCTGAGTTTTGCCTCAAAATATGGAGAATTTCTATCTTTTTGCCCCAACATATAGGGAATTTCTGTTTTTTTGCCCCACAATTAGGGGAATTTCTGCAATTTTGCTCTAAAATAGGGGGAATTTCTGCCTTTTTGCCCGAAAATAAGAAGAATGCATACCTTTTTGCCATAAAAAAGGGAAATTTCTTCATTTTTGCTCCAAAATAATGGGAATTTCTGCTTTTTTGCCTCTAAATAAGTGGAATTTCTGTCTTTTACCCCCAAAACAAAGAGAATTTCTGTCTTTTTTTGCCCCAAAATAAAGAAAATTTCTGACTTATTACCCTGAAATAAGTGAAATTTCTGCAATTTTTCCCCCAAATAATAAAAATTTCTGCCTTTTTGCAACCAAATAAGGGGAATTTTAGACTTTTTACCTCAAAATAAGGAAATTTTCTGCAATTTTGCCCCAAAATATGAGAAATTTCTGCTTTTTTGCCCCAAAATAAGAATAATTTCTGCAATTTTGTACCAAAATAAAAGAAATTTCTGCCTTTTTGCCCCAAAATAAGAAAATTTCTGCTTTTTTTTTCTGAAATAAGTGAAATTTCTGTAATTTTGCCGCAAAATAAGTGAAATTTCTGAGTTTTGCTTTAAAATAAGGAGAATTTCTGTCTTTTTGCCCCAACATATAGGGAATTTCTGCCTTTTTGCCCCACAATTAGGGGAATTTCTGCAACTTTGCTCTAAAATAGGGGGAATTTCTGCCTTTTTGCCCGAAAATAAGAAGAATGCATACCTTTTTGCCATAAAAAAGGGAAATTTCTTCATTTTTGCGCCAAAATAAGGGGAATTTCTGCATTTTTGCCTCTAAATAAGTGGAATTTCTGTTTTTTTCCCTGAAAACAAAGGGAATTTCTGTCTTTTTTGCCCCAAAGTAAGAAAAATTTCTGACTTATTACCCTGAAATAAGTGAAATTTCTGCAATTTTGCCCCAAAATATGGGAAATTTTTGCCTTTTTGCCCCCAAATAAGGGGAATTTCAGCCTTTTTACCTCAAAATAAGGGGAATTTCTGCATTTTTGCCTCAAAATATGGGAAATTTCTGCCTTTTTGCCCCAAAATAAGAAAATTTCTGCTTTTTTTCCCTGAAATAAGTGAAATTTCTGCAATTTTGCCCCAAAATAAGTGAAATTTCTGCAATTTTGGCCAAAAATAAGGGAAATTTCTGAAATTTTGTTCTAAAATAAGTGGAATTTCTGAGTTTTGCCCCAAAATAAGGAGAATTTCTGTCTTTTTGCCCTACAATTAAGGGAATTTCTGCAATTTTACTCCAAAATACAGGGAATTTCTGCCTTTTTGCCTGAAAATAAGAAGAATGCATACCTTTTTGCTATAAAAAGGGAAATTTCTGCAATTTTGCTCCAAAATAAGGGGAATTTCTGCTTTTTTGCCTCTAAATAAATGGAATTTCTGTCTTTTTCCCCCCATACAAATGGAATTTCTGTATTTTTTGCCCCAAAATAAGGAAAATTTCTGAATTATTACCCTGAAATAAGTGAAATTTCTGCAATTTTGCCCCAGTATAAGAGAAATTTCTGCATTTTTGCCCCCAAAGAAGAGGAATTTCAGCCTTTTTACCTCAAAATAAGGGAAATTTCTGCATTTTTGCCACAAAATATTAAGAATTTCTGCCTTTTTGCCCCCAAAAATGGAAAATTTCGGCCTTTTTTCCCTGAAAAAAGTGAAATTTCTGCAATTTTGCCCCTAAATAAATGAACTTTCTGCAATTTTGCCCCAAAATAAGGGAAATTTTGGGAATTTTGCACCAAAAGAAATGGAATTTCTGAATTTTGCCCCAAAATAAGGAGAATTTCTGTCGTTTTGCCCTAACATATAGGGAATTTCTGCCTTTTTGCCCCAAAATTAGGGGAATTTCTGCAATTTTGCTCCAAAAAACGGGGAATTTCTGCCTTTTTGCCCGAAAACAAGAAGAATGCATACCTTTTTGCCATAAAAAAGGGAAATTTCTTCATTTTTGCTCCAAAATAAGGGGAATTTCTGCTTTTTTGCCTCTTAATAAGTGGAATTTCTGTCTTTTTCCCCCAAAACAAAGGGAATTTCTGTCTTTTTTGCCCCAAAATAAGGAAAATTTCTGACTTATTACCCTGATATAAGTGAAATTTCTGCAATTTTGCCCCAAAATAAGGAAAATTTCTGCCTTTTTGCAACCAAATAAGGGGAATTTTAGCCTTTTTACCTCAAAATAAGGGGATTTTCTGCATTTTTGCCCCAAAATATGAGAAATTTCTGCCTTTTTGCCTCAAAATAAGAAAATTTTCTGCAATTTTGTACCAAAATAAAAGCAATTTCTGCCTTTTTGCCCCAAAATAAGAAAATTTCTGCTTTTTTTTTTTCTGAAATAAGTGAAATTTCTGCAATTTTGCCCCAAAATAAATGAAATTTCTGAGTTTTGCTCTAAAATAAAAAGAATTTCTGTCTTTTCCCCCCAACATATAGGGAATTTCTGCATTTTTGCCCCACAATAAGGGGAATTTCTGCAATTTTGCTCTAAAATAGGGGGAATTTCTGACTTTTTGCCTGAAAATAAGAAGAATGCATACCTTTTTGCCATAAAAAAGGGAAATTTCTTCATTTTTCCTCCAAAATAAGGGGAATTTCTGCATTTTTGTTCCAAAATATGGGAAATTTCTTCCTTTTTGCCACAAAATAAGAAAAATTTCTGCAATTCTGTACCAAAATAAAAGAAATTTCTAAAATTTTGCCCCAAAATAAGGGATATTTTTGATTTTTGCCCCAAAATAAGGGGAATTTCTGCCTTTTTGCCCCAAAATAAAGAAAATTACTGCATGTTTTACCCCAAAATTAGGTAAATTTCTGCAATTTTGCTCTAAAATACGGGGATTTTCTGCCTTTTTCTCCGAAAATAAAGGGAATTTCTGCCATTTTGCCGCGAAATAAGTGAAATTTCTGCAGTTTTACCCCAAAATAAAGGGACGTTCTGCGTTTTTGCCCCAAAATTAGGGGAATTTCTGCAATTTTGCTCCAAATTACGGGGAATTTCTGCCTTTTTTCCCCATAATTAGGGGAATTTCTGCAATTTTGCTCGAAAATAAAAAGAATGTATACCTTTTTGCCATAAAAAAGGTTAATTTCTTCATTTTTTACCCCAAAATAAGGGGATTTTCCGCCTTTTTGACTCAAAATAAGTGCAATTTCTGACTTTTCCACAAAAATAAATGGAATTTCTGTCTTTTTCCTTTAAAATAAGGGGAATTTCTAACTTTTTGCCCCAAAATAAGGGGAATTTCAGCCTTTTTACCTCAAAATAAGGGGAATTTCTGCATTTTTGTCGAAAAATATGGGAAATTTCTGCATTTTTGCCCAAATTAAGAAAAATTTCTGCAATTTTGTACCAAAATAAATGAAATTTCTGCCTTTTTGCCCCAAAATAAGAAAATTTGTGCTTTTTTTTCTTTGAAATAAGTGAAATTTCTGCAATTTTGCTCCAAAATAAGGGAAATTTCTGAAATTTTGCCCCAAAATAAGTGGAATTTCTGAGTTTTGCCCCAAAATAAGGAGAATTTCTTTCTTTTTGCCCCAACATATAGGGGATTTCTGCCTTTTTGCCCCACAATTAGGGGAATTTCTGCAATCTTGCTCCAAAATACAAAGAATTTCTGCCTTTTTGCCCGAAAATAAGAAGAATGCATACCTTTTTGCCATAAGAAATAGAAATTTCTTCATTTTTGCTTCAAAATAAGGGGAATATCTGCTTTTTTGCCTCTAAATAAGTGGAATTTCTGCCATTGTGCCCCAAAACAAAGGGAATTTCTGTCTTTTTTGCCTCAAAATAAGGAAAATTTCTGACTTATTACCCTGAAATAAGTGAAATTTCTGCAATTTTGCCCCAAAATAAGAGAAATTTCTGCCTTTTTGCCCCCAAATAAGGGGAATTTCAGCCTTTTTACCTCAAAATAAGAAGAATTTCTGCATTTTTGCCCCAAAATATGGGAAATTTCTGCATTTTTGCCACTAAATAAGAAAAATTTCTGCAATTCTGTACCAAAATAAAAGAAATTTCTAAAATTTTGCTCCAAAATTAGGGAAATTTCTGATTTTTGCCCCGATATAAGGAGAATTTCTGTATTTTTGCCCCAAAATAAAGGGAATTTCTGCCTTTTTGCCCCAAAATTAGGGGAGTTTCTGCAATTTTGCTTCAAAATACAGGGAATTTCTGCCTCTTTTCCCAAAAATAAGAAGAACTTCTGCCGATTTGCCCCAAATAAAGGAAATTTCTGCATTTTTGCCCCAATATTAGGGGAATTTCTGCAATTTTGCTCCAAAATACGGGGAATTTCTGCCTTTTTGCTCGAAATTAAGGGGATTTTTTGCCTTTTTGCCCCCAAACAAGGGAAATTTCTGCAATTTTATCCCAAAATAAGGGGAATTTCTGCCTTTTTGCCCCCAAATAAGGGGAATTTCTGCCTATTTGCCCTGAAATATGTGACATGTCTTCAATTTTACCCAAAAATAAGGTGAATTTCTGCCTTTTTGTCCCAAAATAATGGGAATTTCTGCATTTTGCCCTAAAATAAGAAAAATTTTTGCTATTTTTCTCTGAAATAAGTGAAATTTCTGCAATTTTGCATTAAAATAAAAAAAATATCTGCAATTTTTCCCCATAATAAAGGAATTTTCTGCAATTTTGCCCCAAAATAAAGGGAATTTCTGTTTTTTGTCCCCAAATATGGAAAATTTCTGCAATTTTGCCCTAAAATAAGGGGAATTTCTGCCTTTTGCCCCAAAATAAGAAAATTTCTCCTTTTTTTTCTGAAATAAGTAAAATTTCTGCAATTTTGCTCCAAAATACGGGGAATTTCTGCATTTTTTCCCGAAAATAAAAAGAATGCATACCTTTTTGCCATAAAAAAGGGAAATTTCTTAATTTTTGCTTCAAAATAATGGGAATTTCTGCTTTTTTGCCTCTATATAAGTGGAATTTCTGTCTTTTTCCCCCAAAACAAAGGGAATTTCTGTCTTTTTTGCCCCAAAATAAGGAAAATTTCTGACTTATTACCCTGAAATAAGTAAAATTTCTGCAATTTAGCCCCAAAATAAGGAAAATTTCTGCCTTTTTGCCCCCAAATAAGGGGAATTTCAGCCTTTTTACCTCAAAATAAGGGGAATTTTTGCATTTTTGCCCCAAAATATGGAAAATTTATGAATTTTTGCCCCAAAATAAGAAAAATTTCTGCAATTTTGTACCAAAATAAAAGAAATTTCTGCATTTTGCCCCAAAATAAGAAAATTTCTCCTTTATTTTCTGAAATAAGTGAAATTTCTGCAATTTTGCCCCAAAATAAATGAAATTTCTTCCTTTTTTCCCCAAAATAAGGGGAATTTCAGCCTTTTTACCTCAAAATAAGGGCAATTTCTGCATTTCTGTTCCAAAATATGGGAATTTTCTGCCTTTTTGTCACCAAATAAGAAAAATTTCTGCAATTCTGTACCAAAATAAAAGAAATTTCTAAAATTTTGCCCCAAAATAAAGGAAATTTTTGATTTTTGTCCCGAAATAAGGAGAATTTCTGTATTTTTGCCCCAAAATAAAGGGAATTTCTGCCTTTTTGCCCCAATATTAGGGGAATTTCTGCAATTTTTCTCCAAAATACGGGGAATTTCTGCCTTTTTGCCCAAAATTAAGAAGATTTTCTGCCTTTTTGACCCCAAACAAGGGGAATTTCTGCAATTTTATAGAAAATAAGGGGAATTTCAGCCTTTTTGCCCCAAAAAAGGGGAATTTCTGCCTTTTTGCCCTGAAATATGTGAAATGTCTGCAATTTTACCCCAAAATAAGGTGAATTTCTGCTATTGTGCCCCAAAATAATGGGAATTTCTGCATTTTGCCCTAAAATAAGATAAATTTTTGCTTTTTATCTCTGAAATAAGTGAAATTTCTGCAATTTTGCCTTAAAATAAAAGAAATATCTGCAATTTTCCCCCATAATAAAGGTATTTTCTGCAATTTTGCCACAAAATAAAGGGAATTTCTGTTTTTTGTTTCAAAATAAGGGAAATTTCTGCAATTTTGCCCTAAAATAAGGGGAATTTCTGCCTTTTGCCCCAAAATAAGAAAATTTCTCCTTTTTTTCTGAAATAAGTGAAATTTCTGCAATTTTGCCCCAAAATAAGTATAATTTCTGAATTTTGCCCTAAAATAAGGAGAATTTCTGTCTTTTTGCCCCAACATATTGGGAATTTTTGCCTTTTTGCCCCAACATATAGGGAATTTCTGCATTTTTGCCCCACAATTAGGGGAATTTCTGCAATTTTGCTCCAAAATACGGGTAATTTTTGCAATTTTGCCCCAAAATAAGTGGAATTTCTGCAATTTTGCCCCAAAGTAAGGGAAATTTCTGGAATTTTGCCCCAAAATAAGTGGAATTTCTGAGTTTTGCCCCAAAATAAGGAGTATTTCTGTCTTTTTGCCCCAACATATTGGGAATTTTTGCCTTTTTGCCCCAACATATAGGGAATTTCTGCCTTTTTGCCCCACAATAAGGGGAATTTCTGCAATTTTGTTCCAAAATACGGGGAATTTCTGCCTTTTTGCCCCAAAATAACAAGAATGCATAACTTTTTGCCATAAAATAGCGAAATTTCTTCATTTTTGCTTCAAAATAATGGGAATTTCTGCTTTTTTGCCTCTAAATAAGTGGAATTTCTGTCCTTTTCCCCCAAAACAAAGGGAATTTCTGTCTTTTTTGCTCCAAAATAAGGTAAATTTCTGACTTATTACCCTGAAATAAGTGAAATTTCTCCAATTTTGCCCCAAAATAAGGAAAATTTCTGCCTTTTGCCCCCAAATAAGGGAAATTTCAGCCTTTTTACCTCAAAATAAGGGGAATTTCTGCATTTTTGCCACAAAATAAAAGAAATTTCTGTTTTTTTGCCCCAAAATAAGGAAAATTTCTGCCTTTTTTCCCTGACATAAGTGAAATTTCTGCAATTTTGCCCCAAAATAAGTGAAATTTCTGCAATTTTGCTACAAAATTAGGGAAATTTCTGGAATTTTGCCCCAAAATAAGTGGAATTTCTGAGTTTTGCCCCAAAATAAGGAGAATTTCTGTCTTTTTGCCCTAACATATAGGGAATTTCTGCTTTTTTGCCCCACAATTAGGAGAATTTCTGCAATTTTGCTCCATAATACAAGGAATTTCTGCTTTTTAGCCCAAAAATAAGTGGAATGTATACCTTTTGCCACAAAAAAGGGAAATTTCTTAATTTTTACTCCAAAATAAAAGGAATTTCTGCTTTTTTGCCTCTAAAAAAGTGGAATTTCTGTGTTTTTCCCCCAAAACAAAGGGAATTTCTGTCTTTTTTGCCCCAAAATAAGGAAAATTTCTGACTTATTACAATGAAATAAGTGAAATTTCTGCAATTTTGCCTCAAAATAAGGGAAATTTTTGCTTTTTTCCCCCAAATAAGAGAAATTTCAGCCTTTTTACCTCAAAATAAGAGGAATTTCAGCATTTTTCCCCTAAATATGGGAGATTTCTGCCTTTTGCCCCAAAATAAGAAAAATTTCTGCAATTTTGTACCAAAATAAAAGAAATTTCTGCCTTTTTGCACCAAAATAGGAAAATTTCTGAATTTTTTTCTGAAATAAGTGAAATTTCTGCAATTTTGCCCAAAAATAAGGGAAATTTCTGGAATTTTGCCCCAAAATAAGTGGAATTTCTGAGTTTTGCCTCAAAATAAGGAGAATTTCTGTCTTTTTGCCCCAACATATAGGGAATTTCTGCCTTTTTGCCCCACAATTAGGGGAATTTCTGCAATTTTGCTCCAAAATACGGGGAATTTCTGCCTTTTTGCCCGAAAATAAGAAGAATGCATACTTTTTTGCCATAAAAAAGGGAAATTTCTTCAGTTTTGCTCCAAAATAAGGGGAATTTCTGCTTTTTTGCCTCTAAATAAGTGGAATTTCTGTCTTTATCCCCCAAAAAAAAGGGAATTTCTGTCTTTTTTGCCCCAAAATAAGGAAAATTTCTGACTTATTACCCTGAAATAACTGAAATTTTTGCAATTTTGCTCCAAAATAAGGGAAATTTCTGCCTTTTTCCCGCCAAATAAGGGGAATTTAAGCCTTGTTACCTCAAAATAAGAGGAATTGCTGCATTTTTGCCCCAAAATATGGGAGATTTCTGCCTTTTTGTTCCAAAATAAGAACAATTTATGCAATTTTGTACCAAAATAAAAGAAACTTCTGCCTTTTTGCACCAAAATAAGAAAATTTCTGCTTTTTTTCTGAAATAAGTGAAATTTCTGCAATTTTGCTCCAAAATAAGTGAAATTTCTGCAATTTTGCCCCAAAATAAGGGAAATTTCTTCAGTTTTGCTCCAAAATAAGGGGAATTTCTGCTTTTTTGCCTCTAAATAAGTGGAATTTCTGTCTTTATCCCCCAAAACAAAGGGAATTTCTGTCTTTTTTGCCCCAAAATAAGGAAAATTTCTGACTTATTACCCTGAAATAAGTAAAATTTCTGCAATTTAGCCCCAAAATAAGGAAAATTTCTGCCTTTTTGCCCCCAAATAAGGGGAATTTCAGCCTTTTTACCTCAAAATAAGGGGAATTTTTGCATTTTTGCCCCAAAATATGGAAAATTTATGAATTTTTGCCCCAAAATAAGAAAAATTTCTGCAATTTTGTACCAAAATAAAAGAAATTTCTGCATTTTGCCCCAAAATAAGAAAATTTCTCCTTTATTTTCTGAAATAAGTGAAATTTCTGCAATTTTGCCCCAAAATAAATGAAATTTCTTCCTTTTTTCCCCAAAATAAGGGGAATTTCAGCCTTTTTACCTCAAAATAAGGGCAATTTCTGCATTTCTGTTCCAAAATATGGGAATTTTCTGCCTTTTTGTCACCAAATAAGAAAAATTTCTGCAATTCTGTACCAAAATAAAAGAAATTTCTAAAATTTTGCCCCAAAATAAAGGAAATTTTTGATTTTTGTCCCGAAATAAGGAGAATTTCTGTATTTTTGCCCCAAAATAAAGGGAATTTCTGCCTTTTTGCCCCAATATTAGGGGAATTTCTGCAATTTTTCTCCAAAATACGGGGAATTTCTGCCTTTTTGCCCAAAATTAAGAAGATTTTCTGCCTTTTTGACCCCAAACAAGGGGAATTTCTGCAATTTTATAGAAAATAAGGGGAATTTCAGCCTTTTTGCCCCAAAAAAGGGGAATTTCTGCCTTTTTGCCCTGAAATATGTGAAATGTCTGCAATTTTACCCCAAAATAAGGTGAATTTCTGCTATTGTGCCCCAAAATAATGGGAATTTCTGCATTTTGCCCTAAAATAAGATAAATTTTTGCTTTTTATCTCTGAAATAAGTGAAATTTCTGCAATTTTGCCTTAAAATAAAAGAAATATCTGCAATTTTCCCCCATAATAAAGGTATTTTCTGCAATTTTGCCACAAAATAAAGGGAATTTCTGTTTTTTGTTTCAAAATAAGGGAAATTTCTGCAATTTTGCCCTAAAATAAGGGGAATTTCTGCCTTTTGCCCCAAAATAAGAAAATTTCTCCTTTTTTTCTGAAATAAGTGAAATTTCTGCAATTTTGCCCCAAAATAAGTATAATTTCTGAATTTTGCCCTAAAATAAGGAGAATTTCTGTCTTTTTGCCCCAACATATTGGGAATTTTTGCCTTTTTGCCCCAACATATAGGGAATTTCTGCATTTTTGCCCCACAATTAGGGGAATTTCTGCAATTTTGCTCCAAAATACGAGTAATTTTTGCAATTTTGCCCCAAAATAAGTGGAATTTCTGCAATTTTGCCCCAAAGTAAGGGAAATTTCTGGAATTTTGCCCCAAAATAAGTGGAATTTCTGAGTTTTGCCCCAAAATAAGGAGTATTTCTGTCTTTTTGCCCCAACATATTGGGAATTTTTGCCTTTTTGCCCCAACATATAGGGAATTTCTGCCTTTTTGCCCCACAATAAGGGGAATTTCTGCAATTTTGCTCCAAAATACGGGGAATTTCTGCCTTTTTGCCCGAAAATAACAAGAATGCATAACTTTTTGCCATAAAATAGCGAAATTTCTTCATTTTTGCTTCAAAATAATGGGAATTTCTGCTTTTTTGCCTCTAAATAAGTGGAATTTCTGTCCTTTTCCCCCAAAACAAAGGGAATTTCTGTCTTTTTTGCTCCAAAATAAGGTAAATTTCTGACTTATTACCCTGAAATAAGTGAAATTTCTCCAATTTTGCCCCAAAATAAGGAAAATTTCTGCCTTTTGCCCCCAAATAAGGGAAATTTCAGCCTTTTTACCTCAAAATAAGGGGAATTTCTGCATTTTTGCCACAAAATAAAAGAAATTTCTGTTTTTTTGCCCCAAAATAAGGAAAATTTCTGCCTTTTTTCCCTGAAATAAGTAAAATTTCTGCAATTTAGCCCCAAAATAAGGAAAATTTCTGCCTTTTTGCCCCCAAATAAGGGGAATTTCAGCCTTTTTACTTCAAAATAAGGGGAATTTTTGCATTTTTGCCCCAAAATATGGAAAATTTATGAATTTTTGCCCCAAAATAAGAAAAATTTCTGCAATTTTGTACCAAAATAAAAGAAATTTCTGCATTTTGCCCCAAAATAAGAAAATTTCTCCTTTATTTTCTGAAATAAGTGAAATTTCTGCAATTTTGCCCCAAAATAAATGAAATTTCTTCCTTTTTTCCCCAAAATAAGGGGAATTTCAGCCTTTTTACCTCAAAATAAGGGCAATTTCTGCATTTCTGTTCCAAAATATGGGAATTTTCTGCCTTTTTGTCACCAAATAAGAAAAATTTCTGCAATTCTGTACCAAAATAAAAGAAATTTCTAAAATTTTGCCCCAAAATAAAGGAAATTTTTGATTTTTGTCCCGAAATAAGGAGAATTTCTGTATTTTTGCCCCAAAATAAAGGGAATTTCTGCCTTTTTGCCCCAATATTAGGGGAATTTCTGCAATTTTTCTCCAAAATACGGGGAATTTCTGCCTTTTTGCCCAAAATTAAGAAGATTTTCTGCCTTTTTGACCCCAAACAAGGGGAATTTCTGCAATTTTATAGAAAATAAGGGGAATTTCAGCCTTTTTGCCCCAAAAAAGGGGAATTTCTGCCTTTTTGCCCTGAAATATGTGAAATGTCTGCAATTTTACCCCAAAATAAGGTGAATTTCTGCTATTGTGCCCCAAAATAATGGGAATTTCTGCATTTTGCCCTAAAATAAGATAAATTTTTGCTTTTTATCTCTGAAATAAGTGAAATTTCTGCAATTTTGCCTTAAAATAAAAGAAATATCTGCAATTTTCCCCCATAATAAAGGTATTTTCTGCAATTTTGCCACAAAATAAAGGGAATTTCTGTTTTTTGTTTCAAAATAAGGGAAATTTCTGCAATTTTGCCCTAAAATAAGGGGAATTTCTGCCTTTTGCCCCAAAATAAGAAAATTTCTCCTTTTTTTCTGAAATAAGTGAAATTTCTGCAATTTTGCCCCAAAATAAGTATAATTTCTGAATTTTGCCCTAAAATAAGGAGAATTTCTGTCTTTTTGCCCCAACATATTGGGAATTTTTGCCTTTTTGCCCCAACATATAGGGAATTTCTGCATTTTTGCCCCACAATTAGGGGAATTTCTGCAATTTTGCTCCAAAATACGGGTAATTTTTGCAATTTTGCCCCAAAATAAGTGGAATTTCTGCAATTTTGCCCCAAAGTAAGGGAAATTTCTGGAATTTTGCCCCAAAATAAGTGGAATTTCTGAGTTTTGCCCCAAAATAAGGAGTATTTCTGTCTTTTTGCCCCAACATATTGGGAATTTTTGCCTTTTTGCCCCAAGATATAGGGAATTTCTGCCTTTTTGCCCCACAATAAGGGAAATTTCTGCAATTTTGCTCCAAAATACGGGGAATTTCTGCCTTTTTGCCCGAAAATAACAAGAATGCATAACTTTTTGCCATAAAATAGCGAAATTTCTTCATTTTTGCTTCAAAATAATGGGAATTTCTGCTTTTTTGCCTCTAAATAAGTGGAATTTCTGTCCTTTTCCCCCAAAACAAAGGGAATTTCTGTCTTTTTTGCTCCAAAATAAGGTAAATTTCTGACTTATTACCCTGAAATAAGTGAAATTTCTCCAATTTTGCCCCAAAATAAGGAAAATTTCTGCCTTTTGCCCCCAAATAAGGGAAATTTCAGCCTTTTTACCTCAAAATAAGGGGAATTTCTGCATTTTTGCCACAAAATAAAAGAAATTTCTGTTTTTTTGCCCCAAAATAAGGAAAATTTCTGCCTTTTTTCCCTGAAATAAGTAAAATTTCTGCAATTTAGCCCCAAAATAAGGAAAATTTCTGCCTTTTTGCCACCAAATAAGGGGAATTTCAGCCTTTTTACCTCAAAATAAGGGGAATTTTTGCATTTTTGCCCCAAAATATGGAAAATTTATGAATTTTTGCCCCAAAATAAGAAAAATTTCTGCAATTTTGTACCAAAATAAAAGAAATTTCTGCATTTTGCCCCAAAATAAGAAAATTTCTCCTTTATTTTCTGAAATAAGTGAAATTTCTGCAATTTTGCCCCAAAATAAATGAAATTTCTTCCTTTTTTCCCCAAAATAAGGGGAATTTCAGCCTTTTTACCTCAAAATAAGGGCAATTTCTGCATTTCTGTTCCAAAATATGGGAATTTTCTGCCTTTTTGTCACCAAATAAGAAAAATTTCTGCAATTCTGTACCAAAATAAAAGAAATTTCTAAAATTTTGCCCCAAAATAAAGGAAATTTTTGATTTTTGTCCCGAAATAAGGAGAATTTCTGTATTTTTGCCCCAAAATAAAGGGAATTTCTGCCTTTTTGCCCCAATATTAGGGGAATTTCTGCAATTTTTCTCCAAAATACGGGGAATTTCTGCCTTTTTGCCCAAAATTAAGAAGATTTTCTGCCTTTTTGACCCCAAACAAGGGGAATTTCTGCAATTTTATAGAAAATAAGGGGAATTTCAGCCTTTTTGCCCCAAAAAAGGGGAATTTCTGCCTTTTTGCCCTGAAATATGTGAAATGTCTGCAATTTTACCCCAAAATAAGGTGAATTTCTGCTATTGTGCCCCAAAATAATGGGAATTTCTGCATTTTGCCCTAAAATAAGATAAATTTTTGCTTTTTATCTCTGAAATAAGTGAAATTTCTGCAATTTTGCCTTAAAATAAAAGAAATATCTGCAATTTTCCCCCATAATAAAGGTATTTTCTGCAATTTTGCCACAAAATAAAGGGAATTTCTGTTTTTTGTTTCAAAATAAGGGAAATTTCTGCAATTTTGCCCTAAAATAAGGGGAATTTCTGCCTTTTGCCCCAAAATAAGAAAATTTCTCCTTTTTTTCTGAAATAAGTGAAATTTCTGCAATTTTGCCCCAAAATAAGTATAATTTCTGAATTTTGCCCTAAAATAAGGAGAATTTCTGTCTTTTTGCCCCAACATATTGGGAATTTTTGCCTTTTTGCCCCAACATATAGGGAATTTCTGCATTTTTGCCCCACAATTAGGGGAATTTCTGCAATTTTGCTCCAAAATACGGGTAATTTTTGCAATTTTGCCCCAAAATAAGTGGAATTTCTGCAATTTTGCCCCAAAGTAAGGGAAATTTCTGGAATTTTGCCCCAAAATAAGTGGAATTTCTGAGTTTTGCCCCAAAATAAGGAGTATTTCTGTCTTTTTGCCCCAACATATTGGGAATTTTTGCCTTTTTGCCCCAACATATAGGGAATTTCTGCCTTTTTGCCCCACAATAAGGGGAATTTCTGCAATTTTGTTCCAAAATACGGGGAATTTCTGCCTTTTTGCCCCAAAATAACAAGAATGCATAACTTTTTGCCATAAAATAGCGAAATTTCTTCATTTTTGCTTCAAAATAATGGGAATTTCTGCTTTTTTGCCTCTAAATAAGTGGAATTTCTGTCCTTTTCCCCCAAAACAAAGGGAATTTCTGTCTTTTTTGCTCCAAAATAAGGTAAATTTCTGACTTATTACCCTGAAATAAGTGAAATTTCTCCAATTTTGCCCCAAAATAAGGAAAATTTCTGCCTTTTGCCCCCAAATAAGGGAAATTTCAGCCTTTTTACCTCAAAATAAGGGGAATTTCTGCATTTTTGCCACAAAATAAAAGAAATTTCTGTTTTTTTGCCCCAAAATAAGGAAAATTTCTGCCTTTTTTCCCTGACATAAGTGAAATTTCTGCAATTTTGCCCCAAAATAAGTGAAATTTCTGCAATTTTGCTACAAAATTAGGGAAATTTCTGGAATTTTGCCCCAAAATAAGTGGAATTTCTGAGTTTTGCCCCAAAATAAGGAGAATTTCTGTCTTTTTGCCCTAACATATAGGGAATTTCTGCTTTTTTGCCCCACAATTAGGAGAATTTCTGCAATTTTGCTCCATAATACAAGGAATTTCTGCTTTTTAGCCCAAAAATAAGTGGAATGTATACCTTTTGCCACAAAAAAGGGAAATTTCTTAATTTTTACTCCAAAATAAAAGGAATTTCTGCTTTTTTGCCTCTAAAAAAGTGGAATTTCTGTGTTTTTCCCCCAAAACAAAGGGAATTTCTGTCTTTTTTGCCCCAAAATAAGGAAAATTTCTGACTTATTACAATGAAATAAGTGAAATTTCTGCAATTTTGCCTCAAAATAAGGGAAATTTTTGCTTTTTTCCCCCAAATAAGAGAAATTTCAGCCTTTTTACCTCAAAATAAGAGGAATTTCAGCATTTTTCCCCTAAATATGGGTGATTTCTGCCTTTTGCCCCAAAATAAGAAAAATTTCTGCAATTTTGTACCAAAATAAAAGAAATTTCTGCCTTTTTGCACCAAAATAGGAAAATTTCTGAATTTTTTTCTGAAATAAGTGAAATTTCTGCAATTTTGCCCAAAAATAAGGGAAATTTCTGGAATTTTGCCCCAAAATAAGTGGAATTTCTGAGTTTTGCCTCAAAATAAGGAGAATTTCTGTCTTTTTGCCCCAACATATAGGGAATTTCTGCCTTTTTGCCCCACAATTAGGGGAATTTCTGCAATTTTGCTCCAAAATACGGGGAATTTCTGCCTTTTTGCCCGAAAATAAGAAGAATGCATACTTTTTTGCCATAAAAAAGGGAAATTTCTTCAGTTTTGCTCCAAAATAAGGGGAATTTCTGCTTTTTTGCCTCTAAATAAGTGGAATTTCTGTCTTTATCCCCCAAAAAAAAGGGAATTTCTGTCTTTTTTGCCCCAAAATAAGGAAAATTTCTGACTTATTACCCTGAAATAACTGAAATTTTTGCAATTTTGCTCCAAAATAAGGGAAATTTCTGCCTTTTTCCCGCCAAATAAGGGGAATTTAAGCCTTGTTACCTCAAAATAAGAGGAATTGCTGCATTTTTGCCCCAAAATATGGGAGATTTCTGCCTTTTTGTTCCAAAATAAGAACAATTTATGCAATTTTGTACCAAAATAAAAGAAACTTCTGCCTTTTTGCACCAAAATAAGAAAATTTCTGCTTTTTTTCTGAAATAAGTGAAATTTCTGCAATTTTGCTCCAAAATAAGTGAAATTTCTGCAATTTTGCCCCAAAATAAGGGAAATTTCTTCAGTTTTGCTCCAAAATAAGGGGAATTTCTGCTTTTTTGCCTCTAAATAAGTGGAATTTCTGTCTTTATCCCCCAAAACAAAGGGAATTTCTGTCTTTTTTGCCCCAAAATAAGGAAAATTTCTGACTTATTACTCTGAAATAAGTGAAATTTCTGCAATTTTGCTCCAAAATAAGGGAAATTTCTGCTTTTTGCCCCCAAATAAGGGGAATTTCAGCCTTTTTACCTCAAAATAAGAGGAATTTCTGCATTTTTGCCCCAAAATATGGGAGATTTCTGCTTTTTTGTTCCAGAATAAGAAAAATTTATGCAATTTTGTACCAAAATAAAAGAAATTTCTGCCTTTTTGCACCAAAATAAGAAAATTTCTGCTTTTTTTCTGAAATAAGTAAAATTTCTGCAATTTTGCCCCAAAATAAGTGAAATTTCTGCCTTTTTGCCCCAAAATAAGGGGAATTTCAGCCTTTTTACCTCAAAATAAGAAGAATTTCTGCATTTTTGTTCCAAAATATGAGAAATTTGTGCCTTTTTGCCACAAAATAAGAAAAATTTCTGCAATTCTGTACCAAAATAAAAGAAATTTCTAAAATTTTGCCCCAAAATAAAAGAAATTTCTCATTTTTGCCTCGAAAAAATGAGAATTTCTGTATTTTTGCTCCAAAATTAGGGGAGTTTCTGCAATTTTGTTCAAAATACAGGGAATTTCTGCCTCTTTTCCCGAAAATAAGGGGAACTTCTGCCGATTTGCCCCAAATAAAGGGAATTTCTGCATTTTTGACCCAATATTAGGGGAATTTCTGCAATTTTGCTCCAAAATACGGGGAATTTCTGCTTTTTTGCCCGAAATTATGGGGATTTTCTGCATTTTGCCCCCAAACAAGGGACATTTCTGCAATTTTATCCCAAAATAAGGGGAATATCTGCCTTTTTGCCCCCAAATAAGGGGAATTTATGTCTTTTTGCCCCCAAAATAATGGGAATTTCTGCATTTTGCCCTAAAATAAGAAAAATTTTTGCTTTTTTTCTCCGAAATAAGTGAAATTTCTGCAATTTTGTCTCAAAATCAGGGAAATTTTTGCCTTTTTGCTTCCAAATAATGGGAATTTCAGCCTTTTTACCTCAAAATAAGAGGAATTTCTGCATTTTGCCCCAATATATGGGAGATTTCTGCATTTTTGCCCCACAATAAGAAAAATTTCTGCAATTTTGTACCAAAATAAAAGAAATTTCTGCCTTTTTGCACCAAAATAAATAAATTCTGCTTTTTTTCCGAAATAAGAGAAATATCTGCAATTTTGCCCCAAAATAAGTGAAATTTCTGCAATTTTGCCCCAAAATAAGGGAAATTTCTGGCATTTTGCCCCAAAATAAGTGCAATTTCTGAGTTTTGCCCCAAAATAAGGAGAATTTCTGTCTTTTTGCCCCAACATATAGGAAATTTCTGCCTTTTTGCTCCACAATTAGGGGAATTTCTGCAATTTTTCTCCAAAATACAGGGAATTTCTGCCTTTTTGCCCGAAAATAAGAAGAATGTATACCTTTTTGCCATAAAAAAGGGAAATTTTTTCATTTTTGCTCCAAAATAAGGGGAATTTCTGCCTTTTTGCCCTGAAATATGTGAAATGT
The DNA here is from genome assembly GCF_963924665.1 of Micromys minutus. NCBI lineage: Eukaryota > Metazoa > Chordata > Mammalia > Rodentia > Muridae > Micromys > Micromys minutus. The sequence continues at coordinate 766,681 of NW_027667573.1, forward strand.
CTGCAATTTCACCCCAAAATAAGGTGAATTTCTGCCATTGTGCCCCAAAATAATGGGAATTTCTGCTTTTTGCCCTAAAATAAGAAAAAGTTTTGCTTTTTTTCTCTGAAATAAGTGAAATTTCTGCAATTTATCCTTAAAATAAAAGAAATATCTGCAATTTTTCCCCATAATAAAGGTATTTTCTGTAATATTGCCCCAAAATAAAGAGAATTTCTGTTTTTTGTCACAAAATAAGGGAAATTTCTGCAATTTTGCCCTAAAATAAGGAGAATTTCTGCCTTTTGCCCCAAAATAAGAAAATTTCTCGTTTTTTTTCTGAAATAAGTGAAATTTCTGCAATTTTGCCCAAAAATAAGTGAAATTTCTGAATTTTGCCCCAAAATAAGAAGAATTTCTGTCTTTTTGCCACAACATATAGGGAATTTTTGCCTTTTTGCACACAATTAGGGAAATTTCTGCAATTTTGCTCCAAAATACGGTGAATTTCTGCCTTTTTGTCTGAAAATAAGAAGAATGCATACCTTTTTTCCATAAAAAAGGAAAATTTCTTCATTTTTGCTCCAAAATAAAAAGAATTTCTGCTTTTTTGCCTCTAAATAAGTTGAATTTCTCTCTTTTTCCCCCAAAGCAAAGGGAATTTCTGTCTTTTTTGCCCCAAAATAAGAAAAATTTCTGCCTTTTTTCCCTGAAATAAGTGATATTTCTGCAATTTTGCCCCAAAATAAGTAAAATTTCTGCAATTTTGCCCCAAAATAAGGGAAATATCTGGAATTTTGCCCCAAAATAAGTAGAATTTCTGAGTTTTGCCCCAAAATAAAAAGAATTTCTTTCCTTTTGCCCTAACATATAGAGAATTTCTGCATTTTTGCCCCACAATTAGGGGAATTTTTGCAATTTTGCTCCAAAATACGGGGAATTTCTGCTTTTTAGCCTGAAAATAAGGGGAATGTATACCTTTTGCCACAAAAAAGGGAAATTTCTTCATTTTTGCTCCAAAATAAGGGGAATTTCTGCTTTTGCCTCTAAATAAGTGGAATTTCTGTCTTTTTCCCTCAAAACAAATGGGATTTCTGTCTTTTTTGCCCCAAATAAGGAAAATTTCTTACTTATTACCCTGAAATAAGTGAAATTTCTGCAATTTTGCCCCAAAATAGGGGAAATTTCTGCTTTTTTGTTCCCAAATAAGGGGAATTTCAGCCTTTTTACCTCAAAATATGGGGAATTTCTGCATTTTTACCACAAAATATTAGGAATTTCTGCATTTTTGCCCCAAAATAAGGAAAATTTCTGCCTTTTTACCATGAAATAAGTGAAATTTCTGCAATTTTGCCCCAAAATAAGTGAAATTTCTGCAATTTTGCCCCAAAATAAAGAAAATTTCTGGAATTTTGCCCCAAAATAAGTGGAATTTCTGAGTTTTGCCCCAAAATAAGGAGAATTTCTGTATTTTTGCCCCAACATATAGGGAATTTCTGTCTTTTTGCCCCACAATTAGAAGAATTTCTGCAATTTTGCTCCAAAATACGGGGAATTTCTGCCTTTTTGCCCGAAAATAAGAAGAATGCATACCTTTTTGCCATAAAAAAAAGGAAATTTCTTCATTTTTGCTTCAAAATAAGGGGAATTTCTGCTTTTTTGCCTCTAAATAAGTGGAATTTCTGTCTTTTCCTTCAAAACAAAGAGAATTTCTGTTATTTTGGCCCCAAAATAAGTAAAATTTCTGACTTATTACGCTGAAATAAGTGAAATTTCTCCAATTTTGCCCCAAAATAAAGGAAATTTCTGCCTTTTTGCCATTAAATAAGGGAAATTTCAGCCTTTTTACCTCAAAAGAAGGGGAATTTCTGCATTTTTGCCACGAAATAAAAGAAATTTCTGTTTTTTTGCCCCAAAATAAGAAAAATTTCTGCCTTTTTTCCCTGAAATAAGTGAAATTTCTGCAATTTTGCCCCAAAATAAGTGAAATTTCTGCAATTTTGCCCCAAAATAAGGGAAATTTCTGGAATTTTGCCCCAAAATAAGTGGAATTTCTGTCTTTTTGCCCCAACATATAGGGAATTTCTGCCTTTTTGCCCCACAATTAGGGGAATTTCTGCAATTTTGCTCCAAAATACGGGGAATTTCTGCTTTTTAGCCCAAAAATAAGTGGAATGTATACCTTTTGCCACAAAAAACGGAAATTTCTTCATTTTTACTCCAAAATAAAAGGAATTTCTGCTTTTTTGCCTCTAAAATAGTGGAATTTCTGTCTTTTTCCCCCAAAACAAAGGGAATTTCTGTCTTTTTTGCCCCATAATAAGATAAATTTCTGACTTATTACAATGAAATAAGTGAAATTTCTGCAATTTTGCCTCAAAATAAGGGAAATTTCTGCCTTTTTGCCCCCAAATAATGGGAATTTCAGCCTTTTTACCTCAAAATAAGGGGAATTTCTGCATTTTTGCCCCAAAATATGGGAGATTTCTGCCTTTTTGCCCCAAAATGAGAAAAATTTCTGCAATTTTGTACCAAAATCAAAGAAATTTCTGCCTTTTTGCACCAAAATAGGAAAATTTTTGAATTTTTTTTAAATAAGTGAAATTTCTGCAATTTTGCTTCAAAATAAGTGAAATTTCTGCAATTTTGCCCCAAAATAAGGGAAATTTCTGGAATTTTGCCCCAAAATAAGTGGAATTTCTGAGTTTTGCCCCAAAATAAGGAGAATTTCTGTCTTTTTGCCCCAACATATAGGGAATTTCTGCCTTTTTGCCCCACAATTAGGGGAATTTCTGCAATTTTGCTCCAAAATACGGGGAATTTCTGCTTTTTAGCCCAAAAATAAGTGGAATGTATACCTTTTGCCACAAAAAAACGGAAATTTCTTCATTTTTACTCCAAAATAAAAGGAATTTCTGCTTTTTTGCCTCTAAAATAGTGGAATTTCTGTCTTTTTCCCCCAAAACAAAGGAAATTTCTGTCTTTTTTGCCCCAAAATAAGGAAAATTTCTGACTTATTACCCTGAAATAAGTGAAATTTCTGCAATTTTGCCCCATAATAAGTGGAATTTCTGAGTTTTGCCCCAAAATAAGGAGAATTTCTGTCTTTTTGCCTCAACATACAGGGAATTTCTGCCTTTTCGCCCCACAATTAGGGGAATTTCTGCAATTTTGCTCCAAAATACGGGGAATTTCTGCCTTTTTGCCCGAAAATATAAAGAATGCATACCTTTTTGCCATAAAAAAGGGAAATTTCTTCATTTTTGCTCCAAAATAAGGGGAATTTATGCTTTTTTGCCTCTAAATAAGTGGAATTTCTGTCTTTTCCCCCCAAAACAAAG
>NW_027667572.1:35000-42500 GCF_963924665.1 Micromys minutus
TTTTGGGTAATTCTCAGGTCGTTTCAACTCTTCAGTCACCGCAAAATCATTTTCAGTTAATTCGGACGTGCAACCCATTCTGAGGACTTTCCAGTCTTTTTGTGAATTTTGTGGGTTGTTTGAACTTTTCAGTCAAACATTTTAGTCACTTCCAATGTGAAGCACATTCCGAAGACTTCCCAGTCGTTTTCAGAGGTTCGCGAGTGTTTTCTATTTTCATTCACTTGGGGCAGCGTTTTCCGTAACTTCCTACGTGCAGCCCATTCGGTGACCTTCCCAGTCGTTTTTGGTGGTTTGTGAGTTGTTTCAACTTTACAGTAAGCGGGACTGCGGCACATTCCGGGTCTTCCAGTCGTTTAAGGAGGATCACGGTTCAAGTTTTCTGTCATCAGAGCAGCGTTCTCAATTAATTCCAACGTGCAGTTTAATCTCGGGACTTCCTAGTCATTTTGGGTGATTCGCGGGTCATTTCAACTTTAAGTCAATGGGCAGTGTCTTCTGTCAATTTCTAAGTGCATCCCGTTCTGATGACCTCTCAATCCTTTTGTGTGGTTCGCGTGTCGTTTCAATATTCAGTTACCGATGCAGCGTTGTCAGTCATGTCCGACGTGCAGACCGTTTCATGGACTTACCATTTGTTTTGTGTGGTTCTCGGTTTCATTCAACTTTTCAGTAACAAGACACGCATTTTCAGTCACGTTATGCAGCACATTTCTGGGACTTCCCAGTCATTTCGGGTGGTTCACATACCGTTTCACCTTTAAAGTTTCTGGGGCAGTTCGTTTCTACATTTCACTGTTTAGGGGTAGCGTTTTTAGTCACTTTTAAATAGCCGCTGTGCCGGGGTTCACCAGTCGCTTTTGGTGGATAGCAGATTGTTTCATCTTTTTAAGTCTCTGAGGCAGTGTTTTTCGTCACAACCGACATGAAATACGTTTCAGAGACAGTCGTTTTGTGTGGTTGGCGGGTCGAATAATTTTGTAAGTCACCAGCGCACCGATTTTAGTCACTTTCTACGGGCACCCCTTCCGGTGACTTATAAGATGTTTCGGGTGGTTCCCGGTTCGTTTCAACTTTTCAGTCAACAGTGCAGCGTTTTCAGTCACTTCTGACATGTCACCCATTCCTGTGACTACCCAGTCGTTTAGGATTGTGCACGGGTCGTTTCAACTTTTCAGTCACCCGCGTAGCGTTTTCAATCACTTCCGACGTGCAACCCACTCCGTGGACTTCCCAGTTGCTTTAACTGGTTCGCTGATCGTTTCAAATTTACAGTCACCTGTGTAGCATTTTCACTTATTTCCGATGTGCAGCTCATTTCGAAAAATTACCAGTAGTTTCGTGTGGTTTCCAGGTCGTTTCAACTCTTCAGTCACTCGGGCATTGTTTTCAGTCACTCCCAAAGTGCAACTGATTCCTTGGTCTTCCCAGAGACATTGACAGGTTCGCGGGTCTATTTAAATTTACCGGTGAAGTTTGCAGTCACTTCCGACGTGCAGTCCATTCTGGGTACTTCCAAGTCTTTTTTTGTAAATCACACATTCTTTCAACTCTTCAGTCAGCGGGACAGCGTTTTCAGTCATAACCGATGTTCATCTTATTCCGGGTACTTCCTAGTCGTTTTTGCTGTTTCGCCTGTCGTTTCTACTTTCAGTCACGGGGCAGCGTTTTCAGGAACTACCAACGTGCAGCTAATCCAAGGTCTTCACAGTCGTTTTGGGTTATTCGCAGATCGTTTCTACCGAGGCAGCGTTTTCAAACACTCCCTACGTGCAGTCTACTCTATGGACTTCCCAGTCACTTAGGGTGGGACTCAGTTCATTTCAACTTTTCATTCACCAGGAAAGCGTTTTCAGGTACTTCCAATGTGCAGCCTATTCTGGGAACATGCCTGTCGCTTTTGATGGATCCCAGTTCTTTTCAACTTTTCTGTCAGTCGGGCAGTGTTTTCAGTCACTTCTTATGTGCAGCCTATTCCAAAAACTTCCTGGTCGTTTTGGGTCATTTCCGGGTCGTTTTACCCTTTCAGTATCCGGTGCAACGTTTTCTATTATAACCCACGCGCCGTATGTTTCTGGTACTTTATAGTCGTTTAGTGAGGTTTGCGAAGCGTGTAACCTTTTCAGTCACCAAGGAAGCGTTTTCAGTCATTTACGACATACAACCTATTACTGAGATTTCACAGTCGTTTCGTGTGGTTCGCGTGTCGTTAAAACTTCTTAGTCACCTGGGCAGCGTTTTTAATGACTTGTGACGTGCAACCCGTTTCGTGAACTTCACTGTCGTTTCAGGTGATTTCGAGTCGTTTCAACATTTCAATCACCGGGTAGACTTTTCATTTACCTCCGACGTGCAGCTCATTCCGTGGACTTACCTGTCCTTTGGAGTGGTTCGCAGGTCATTTCATCTTTTCAGTCACCGGGGCACGTTTTCATTCATATCGGACGTGCAGTTTATTCTGAGGACTTCCCAGTCGTTTTGGCTGGTTAGACTGTCCTTTCAACTTTTCATTCACCGAGGCTGGGTATTCAGTAAATATTGACATGCAACCCATTCCGGGGACTTCTTAGTCGTTTTGGGTGTTTCGTGGGTCTTTTCAACTTTTCAGATACAGGGGCAGCGTTTTCAGATACTTCCGATGTGCAGCTCATATCGGAGAGTCCCAGTCTTTTCGGTTTGTACCCGGGTTAGGGTTAGTGTTAGGGTTAGGGTTAGGGTTCGGGTTCGGGTTCAGTTTAAAGTTAGGGTTAGGGCTAGAGTTAGAGTGGTGCGCATGTGCAGTGTGTTGCGCATGCACCGAGTGTTGCAGATGCGCAGAGTTGTTAAAATTAGGGTTTGGTTAGGGTTATGGTTATTGTTCGGTTTAGGGTTTAGGGTTTAGTGTTTAGGGTTTAGGGTTTAGGGTTTAGGATTGTTTAAGATTTAGGGTGGTTTAGGTTTAGGGTTTAGGGTTAAGAGTTTAGGATTGTTTAAGGTTTAGGAATGTTTAGGGTATAGTGTTTAGGGTTAAAAGTTTAGGGATGTTTAGGGTTTAGTGTTTAGGGTTCAGGGTTGTTTAAGGTTTAGCGTTCAAGGTTTAGGGTTTAGGGTTGTTTTAGGTTTAGTGTTTAGTGTTGTTTAGGGTATAGTGTTAATGGTTTAGGGTTTAGGGTTATTTAGGGTTTAGTGTTTAAGGTTTAGGGTATAGGGTTGTTTAGTGTTTAGTGTTTAGGGTTGTTTATGGTTTAGTGAATAGGGTTGTTTAGGGTTGTTTAGAGGTTAGTGTTTAGGGTTATTCAGGGTTTAAGATTTAAGGTTGTTCAGGGTTTAGGATTTATGGTTGTTCAGGGTTTAGAATTTAGGGTTTAAGGTTAAAGGGTTAGGGTTAGGGTTAGGGTTAGGGTTAGGGTTAGGGTTAGGGTTAGGGTTAGGGTTAGGGTTAGATTTGGGTTAGGGTTAGGGTTAGGGTTAGGGTTAGGGTTAGGGTTAGGGTTAGGGTTAGGGGTTAGGGTTTTGGTTAGTGTTAGGGGTTAGTGGTTAGGGATAGTGTTAGTGTTAGGGTTAGGGTTAGGGTTAGGGTTAGGTTTAGAGTTAGGGTTAGGGTTAGGGTTAGGGTTAGGGTAAGGGTTCGGGTTAGGGTTAGGGTTAGGGTTAGGGTTAGGGTTAGTGTTAGGGTAAATGTTAGGGGTTAGGGTTAGGGTTAGGGTTAGCGTTAGAGTTAGGGTTAGGGTTAAGGTTAGGGTTAGGGTTAGGGTTAGGGTTAGGGTTAGGGTTAGGGTTAGGGTTAGGGTTAGGGTTAGGGTTAGGGTTAGGGTTAGGGTTAGGGCTAGGGCTAGGGCTAGGGCTAGGGCTAGGGTTAGGGTTAGGGTTAGGGTTAGGGTTAGGGTTAGGGTTAGGGTTAGGGTTAGGGTTAGGGTTAGGGTTAGGGTTAGGGTTAGGGTTAGGGTTAGGGTTAGGGTTAGGGTTAGGGTTAGGGTTAGGGTTAGGGTTAGGGTTAGGGTTAGGGTTAGGGTTACGGTTAGGGTTAGGGTTAGGGTTAGGGTTAGGGTTAAGTTTAGGGTTTAGGGTATATTGTTAGGATTAGGGTTAGGGTTAGGGTTAGGGTTAGGGTTAGGGTTAGGGTTAGGGTTAGGTTTAGGGTTAGGGTTAGGGTTAGGGTTAGGGTTAGGGTTAGGGTTAGGGTTAGGGTTAGGGTTAGGGTTAGGGTTAGGGTTAGGGTTAGGGTTTAGGATATATTGTTAGGATTAGGGTTAGGGTTAGGGTTAGGGTTTGGGTTATGGTTAGTGTTATGGTTATTGTTAAGTTTAAGGTTTAGGGTTTAGGGTTTAGGGTTTAAGGTTTTGGGTTTAGGATTGTTTAAATTTTAGCGTGGTTTAGGTTTAGGGTTTAGTGTTTAGGGTTTTGAAGTGAGAGAAGCGTAAAAGACAGGGGAGAAGCAAGAGAGAGGAGAGAGAAAAAGAGATAGAGGAGAGAGAGAATAAAGAGTAGACAGAAAAAAGAGAGAAGAGTGAAAGTTAGAAAGAGGAGAAAGAGAGGAGAGAAGACAGAGGAGAGAGGAGAGAGGAGAGACAGAAAGAGTGAGAGAAGAGAGAGGAGAAAGACACAACAAAGAGACAGAGAGGAGCGAGGAAAGTGAGAGATAGGAGAAAGGCGAGAAAGAGAAAGAGAAAGAGGACAGAGAGGAGGGAGAGAATAATACATAATGGAGAGAAAGAGAGAGGAGAGTGAAAGAGAAAAAAATGAGAGAAAGAGGAGAGAGAGGAGAGAGGAGAGAGAGGAACGAATAAGAGAGAGAGTAGAAAGAGAGTTGAGAGAGAGAGGGGAGAGACAGAAAGATAGAGGGGAAGGAGAGAGTGGAGAGAGATAAAGGAGATAGAGAAATAGAGAGGAGAAAGAGAGAGAAAGAGAAAAACAGAGAAAGAGAGGATAAAGAGAAGAAAAAGGAGAGTGAAAAATTGAGAGATGACAAAAAGGAAAAAGAGTCGAGAGCAGCAACAGATGGAGAGAAAAAGGAGAGAAAGGAGATAAAGGTAAAGAGCAAGAATGGAGAGATGAAGAAAAAAAGAGAGAAGAGGTAGGAGAGAGAAAGAAACAGAAAAAAGGGAAAGTAGTAGTTTCAACTTTTCAGTCACTGGGGTAGTGTCTTCAGTCAATAACGAAGTACAGCAGGTTTCGGGTATTTCCCAGTTGTTTTGTGTGATTCGCGTGTAGTTTCAACTTTCAGTCACCGTTTCAGCATTTTTAGTCACGACGTGCAGCATGTGTCGGGGACTTTCCACTCGTTATGTGTGGTTCACGAGACGTATCAACTTTTCAGTCACCGGGACAGCGTTATCTATCACAAAGGACATGAAGCCGATTCCAGGGCGTACCCAGTCGTTTTTGGTGGATTGCGGGTTGTTTCACCTTTTCAGTCTTTGAAAGTTTTTTCAATCACTTTCTATGAGCAGCCCATTTTGAGAACTTCCCAGTCGTTTTGGGTGGTTGGCGGGTCGCTTCAACTTCTTAGTCACCAGTACAGCATTTTCTGTCAACTCCGACGTGCAGCCCGTTCAGAAGACTTACCAGTCGTTTTGGGAGCTTCACGGGTCGTTTGACCTTTTGAGTCACAGGGATATGTTTTCAGTCACTTTCGACGTACAGTTCTTTCTCAGGACTTCCCAGTCATTTTCCATGATTTGCGGGTCATTTCAACTTTTCAATCACCGAAGAAAAGTTTTCAGTCAATTCCAACGTGCAACCCGTTCCGTGGTCTTCCCACTCGTTTTGAGTTGTGTGCGGGTCGTTTCAACTTTTCTGCCAAATGAGCAACGTTTCAGTCATGTCAGACATGCAGCCCATCCGGTGACTTCCCATTCGTTTTGGGTGGTTCTCGAAACGTTTAAACTTTACAGTCACCGGGTAGAATTTTCAGTCATTTCCGACGTGCATCCCATTCCGGATACTTCCCAGTCGTTTTGGTGGATCACATGTTGTTTCAACTTCTTAGTCACCGGGGAAACTTTTTCAGTACCTTCCGACGTTCATCCCATAACGGAGACTTCCCAGTAAAGATGGGCGATTGGCGTTTCATTACAAGTTTTCAGTCATTGGGGCACTATTCTCAGTCAATTCCTATGAGCAGCCCGTTTTGATGACTTCTGAGTTCTTTTTTGCGTGGTTCGCTCGAAATTGGAATATTTCATTCACCTGGACAACGTTTTCAGTCAATTCCGACGTGCAGCTCGTTCCAGGAACTTCCCAGTTGTTTTGGGTAATTCTCAGGTCGTTTCAACTCTTCAGTCACCGCAAAATCATTTTCAGTTAATTCGGACGTGCAACCCATTCTGAGGACTTTCCAGTCTTTTTGTGAATTTTGTGGGTTGTTTGAACTTTTCAGTCAAACATTTTAGTCACTTCCAATGTGAAGCACATTCCGAAGACTTCCCAGTCGTTTTCAGAGGTTCGCGAGTGTTTTCTATTTTCATTCACTTGGGGCAGCGTTTTCCGTAACTTCCTACGTGCAGCCCATTCGGTGACCTTCCCAGTCGTTTTTGGTGGTTTGTGAGTTGTTTCAACTTTACAGTAAGCGGGACTGCGGCACATTCCGGGTCTTCCAGTCGTTTAAGGAGGATCACGGTTCAAGTTTTCTGTCATCAGAGCAGCGTTCTCAATTAATTCCAACGTGCAGTTTAATCTCGGGACTTCCTAGTCATTTTGGGTGATTCGCGGGTCATTTCAACTTTAAGTCAATGGGCAGTGTCTTCTGTCAATTTCTAAGTGCATCCCGTTCTGATGACCTCTCAATCCTTTTGTGTGGTTCGCGTGTCGTTTCAATATTCAGTTACCGATGCAGCGTTGTCAGTCATGTCCGACGTGCAGACCGTTTCATGGACTTACCATTTGTTTTGTGTGGTTCTCGGTTTCATTCAACTTTTCAGTAACAAGACACGCATTTTCAGTCACGTTATGCAGCACATTTCTGGGACTTCCCAGTCATTTCGGGTGGTTCACATACCGTTTCACCTTTAAAGTTTCTGGGGCAGTTCGTTTCTACATTTCACTGTTTAGGGGTAGCGTTTTTAGTCACTTTTAAATAGCCGCTGTGCCGGGGTTCACCAGTCGCTTTTGGTGGATAGCAGATAGTTTCAACTTTTTAAGTCTCTGAGGCAGTGTTTTTCGTCACAACCGACATGAAATACGTTTCAGAGACAGTCGTTTTGTGTGGTTGGCGGGTCGAATAATTTTGTAAGTCACCAGCGCACCGATTTTAGTCACTTTCTACGGGCACCCCTTCCGGTGACTTATAAGATGTTTCGGGTGGTTCCCGGTTCGTTTCAACTTTTCAGTCAACAGTGCAGCGTTTTCAGTCACTTCTGACATGTCACCCATTCCTGTGACTACCCAGTCGTTTAGGATTGTGCACGGGTCGTTTCAACTTTTCAGTCACCCGCGTAGCGTTTTCAATCACTTCCGACGTGCAACCCACTCCGTGGACTTCCCAGTTGCTTTGACTGGTTCGCTGATCGTTTCAAATTTACA